>NC_142928.1:68835738-68843238 GCF_046866305.1 Octopus bimaculoides
GAGGTAGGCTTCATGTTCATATTCATATTCAGGTTCGACACTTAACTTTTGGTATTGAATATATTTCAAAGCAATATTAAAGTTTATGTTTCCCACGGACATCATAATTATTAGATAAGTTGATTTGGTAATGAAATCTGAGGGGCTGTTCCGCATTTGCTTTATACTTTGTTGCAAAGCTCTAGTATCCTAATAATTTCTGAATAATTGATGCTTACGTGTGATAAATACTCATGGACTTGCGACCTTGCTTAAAAGAGTTGGGAAGAATTTTACAATGTAGCGCAACCCTTACAAATTAATGGGAGAAAAGCAAATATTTTCAGCGCACCAACAACTGGAGAACGATGGACAAATGGTTTCAGAGGAACCCTGTAGTTGACATTCAATAATATTTAGAAAGCAATGATTGAACAATATCAGGAATGGTAATTTCTTCAATATTTTGTGAAACATTTAGTTCTGATTGTTTAAGGATATATAATGGCATATAACGCTTCAAAAAATGTCTGTGAATTCATTTACCTATCCTTCACACTAAATTTGTCAAGGTATTGTTTTCGCTAATCTAACTACAATACTTAACATTCCTACATTTGCTAGAGTAGATAATTATTTCAGAAGCATGAGAATAAACCTAACTAGGAAATAATTAATATTTTCCTCATTTCCATTCTCTCTAAATCAAAATTAATCGTCAGGACGCAGCATTACTTTTACTCCTAGTGCATAATTTCTTTTTGTTTTACTTTTTACTACTTTGTCGAGTATTTTGGCTGTTAATTTCCTTGTAAATGTTTTTATTATTATTTTTTTTTTCTCGATAATTTCCTTTCCAGAAGAAACATTCATCAGGGATATAGAGAAAGAAGAAAGTATTTCTACTTTTTTTCTTTATTTTTTGTTCAAGGAAAATATACAAAAGCCTTAATTAAATGCTTCGAGGCTGTGTCACAACTCGCGAAATACATTATCAACGAGTGAAATATCAATATTTCTTCTTTAGAATTTTAGCAGTAAAGAGTGGTGTTAGTATGACCTTTTGGTGAAATATCGGATGTTTTCAAAGATATACAACGGAAACAGAAGTACACGCACACATGTACAAAGAAATAACTATATGCATGCACACACACATAGTCTAGAGTGAGTATATATGTAAATGTGTGTGTGTATGAGTGTTTGTATATAGAGAAAGAGAGAGAGTTCACAGGAAAAGGCTTATAAAATACATTCTGTAATTGTTCTAAATAAAGAAAACAAACATTGTTATGCACATTCCAGCTTCGAATGTGTACAGCTTGGACCCAGCGTGGTTTGGACCGCGTAATAAGTTTAGCTCCTAAACACAGGGTTCGGCGCACAGTCCCACTGTCCTCTACTATGTGTTCAGGCCTTGTAAAGACCTATGAGTGGACATAATAGACAGAAACCGAAAGACGCGTGCTGTATGTATGTATTTGTGTATGTATGTATATATATATATATATATATATATATATATATATAAACACACACATATATATATGTATATGTATGTGTGTATACATAATATATATGTATGTATATATGCATATTGGTTCTTAGTGTTTCAATATTCAATGATATTATCGTTTGCGCCAGCATGTTATATGATGTTTCTTGGTGACTTTAACCTTGCTTGCAAGTAGGTACCTGCTTGAGCAGGTAGAGATAGAAATATATAGAAAACTAATCAATTTCAGGATTTTACTCATTCACTTTTTATCTTATATTTGATATCTGTAGAATTTGAACTCAAACTCAAAGTACCAGTAAACGACAAAGCAGTATGTTCCCATAATCGGTAGATAAATCAGCTGAAACATTCAAAGGTAGCATTGAACTTAATACATTAAGTTTCACAAAGCTTTGGTTGGCCCAATGCTATAGTAGAAGTCACTCGGCCCATGCTGAACCTGGAATCATAAGGTTGGTAAGCAAGTTCCTTACCACACATCCAGGCCTGCACCTACATACATATATATATATATATATATATATATATATATATATATATATATATATATATATATATATATATATATATATATATATATATATATATATATATATATATATATATATATATATATATATATATATATAGATAGATAGATATATATATATATATATATATATATATATATATATATATATATATATATATATATATATATATATATATATATATATATATATATATATATATATATATATATATATATATATATATATATATATATATATATATATATATGTATATATATATATATATATATATATATATATATATATATATATATAAGGAAAGAAATAAGATGAAATAGCGCAGACGATTTGTTTTACAAGACTAAAGAATATATCAAAATCAACATAGTAAAAGTATTATAAATCAGAGCAAGGCCTTTCAGCATCACAACAGAGGAAAAATTTGACGAAAACATAATAAACGGAAAATTTGATCAACACATAATACACGGAAAATTCGCAGTTTATTCCTTATTTGTCAATGTTGAAGACATCCTTCTGGTTTCGCGCTTTAAATATCAATACCAGTTGGTCTTGGTAGCCCCAGAGCAGGTAGCAGCTGATAATACCTAACGTTGTATACAAGGACAAAAGCTAGGTCGGAAAATATAACAATTGTACGTATACAACGCAGAATAATACAATAATGAAACAAATGCAACACATAAAGAACAATTATGCATATGCAATCGTCTTGTTACTCATGAAGAAAATAAGGGATTTGACACAAGCCGGATGTTAGCCTCAATATCTATTCTTGGTTTTCTGACCTCGCTATGTATTCAATTGTTTAGAAATATTTGTCATAATACATAATTCGGTATACTCTGGATATATTAGAAAAAAATCAAATATGATGATAAAAGAAAGGAGAAAATGAAGGCCGATTTCATTTAAATGACATAACGTCTACGGTTATTTTTAGACACTGCTTTTGAGTATTTCAAATAAAGTTTCTTTCGCTAACTCAAATTTTACGTATACATAATCCTGTTCTTATCGCTTTTATTTACAATATTTCGCACGTATTATGTTTATATCGAAGAATTTCAACAATATATTACCCAACTACACTTTTAAGCGTACAATACTATTAGATCATATTATTCAATTCGTCTCGTACATTATTATTATGATTTATCTTTCGGTTATATTCTATATTCTTTCATTGAACATATTTCTATTATTATAAATTGAATATTGAATATTGAAAATATGTCATATTTATACATTTATATATAGATATTTTTTTAAAGAATTATAATGAACGAATTGTTAGTACTTCAGAAGATTCTTTGGGAAAATCATATATCAAAGTGTTAAATTTAACAACTCAATTTTATTTTTATGCTGTATGAAATCTTATGACGTCACTCACACTGAATCCCAGAGGAAGTAAAGACTGAACCGAATAAATTGTTTTGCTATCTCAACAATAGTGTGTATGCAGAGTTAATTCAGAATATAGAACATACAGGAACATAAATATAAACTTAACTATTCCTGTGTTGAATATTTTTATTACCCCGTATTGAATAATGATACTGTAAATGGTTGTTGGATATCTTGTATATGCACTTAGTTGCTTCACAAGTCAAATTCATTGCATATGTAACTGCTCATTTTAAGTCTTGTGATGTGCCTTTATAAGTCATACGCTCATAAAATCACGTTATAAGTGTAAGCAAATATAATGCTGTGTTGCATTGAGTAATATAAATTTTAAAACCTGTATATTTTTTTTTTACATTATAGGCACATCACGTTGCATATTTTATACCAGATTCATTGCTGTTCAATTTTTTCAGAGTTTCTCTCACTAGTGCACGTTTGTCCAAAAGCTTCTCTTCATTTTGAAACACTAAACAATATATCTTCTTCCAGTGAAATATCCCTGAATCGACCTAGAAACCTCACACGTTATAAACTAAAACGTATAACGTTTTAGTTATACGTTTTAATTTATAACTAAAACGTATAACTTTGCCCATAACTTGTTTATAGACCAAATTTGCTGATTAAGCGTCCATCAACCCTCATACGACTGTCTGCGGAATGGTGATGCATACAGAGACTCCAATCCCAGTCACGTTTTCGCATGATTAAGAACAACAAAGGCGTCCAGTTATTTCTGATGAAATACTCTATTCCTTACTCACCTAAGCACATCTGCTTGCTCAACTATTTTTTTTTTAACTCTTAACAATATTTTTACTATATTACTATTCCCAAATCCCATGCTTCAATTCATCACTGTCTGAAATAACAGTGAATGATGCACATCAGGTTCACAGTTCTTTTTTCCTATATTCACCCTGTACAAATACAGAGAAATGGAAATTTCTACAGTATATGGCACTTTACAGTAAATACTTTCTCTCTGTACATTCATCGAAAACCGATGCATAGACATCCCGAGAGAAACTTGAACTTTTTTCTCATCAACAAAACCAACAACTAATAAACCGTCTCTACATATATTCTGTCATGGGAACTTATTTCAAACCACATCTACATACACTGCAATATCTCTATCTATCTACGTTATTGCACAAGTTACATAGCTTCCATTATTAACTGCTACGGACAGTGATGGAACCTATCATCTTAGTCCTGCCCCTCTTCGTCTCACAAATAAACCCAACTCATAAAGCTAAATTCCGGAAGTGATCTCGCATAGCTAAAGTGCAATAATTCTGACATAAAGAACATCCGCTATCTTGTGGAAAAAAATCATATACTCTTACAAACAATTCGGTTCTAATGTTCAATTGTGAGAATGCAGAACATTAACATGTTCTGCATTTCCCACAATTGATTATAATTTTATAATCTTCCAAGAAGGAGCTGCTCCACTATCTTTGAAAATCTGCGAGCGCTCTACTTTGCAACCACAGTTTCGTTATAAGCAATACTGAAATGAAATATATCTTCACAACTGTTACCAAATTTGCATCCAATTCATATACACAAATAGTTTATCACTTCCAAATTACTATCACCCTAATCTTAAAATCACCTTCATTAATATATTCAGAATAATTGCAAAAACGCTCCTGCTTGTTTGAAACCACCAGGTAACGGTTCTAATTGTGTCACCATCCATTATACGTAATCAATATAACGGTAGTTGTTGCAATTTGTCGTCAAGCGCTTCAATTTCACTCTTTCAACAGGGATTTATATGGATCTTTGCAAACACTTTGCAGTAAGCTAGCTCCATTCTGAAGACGGACAATCATTGTAACACTATCCTCTACTATTAGAATATTCTATACTTTATTTTGGCAGTTATTAACATTCACCATCCCGATTTTCAATATCCCTGCTAGTAAATAATCGCTTGTATAGTAGATCTGCTACGGAATTAATCACTTATGTCACACACCAGTCAACACCCGAAATAATCACGAATACAGTGGTGCCACCATTCACACCCCAACATATTCCCTTTTCATCTCTTGGATCGGATTTTTCTTATCAAATCGCACTATTGCAATTTCGCAATATAATACGAAATGCAAAGGTGAACTTTCTTCATATTAACACTCGAGTATGCATCAATCTCTAGGTTTAGTCACTAAAAGTTTCTTACACTTCATCCATTAATAGCTGGCTCACACTTCCTACAGATTCCAATACGACGCAGATGATACTAACATTCAGCCTTGCCTTCATTTCCACATCGAAGCCTTTTCGAAATGCATGCCAAACTCTGCACGCATGTCATATAGTGATCTATGAATATCTTCAATGTTGTTATGCTCAATGTTATCCCCTTCAACGGTACAAAAACAGAATATCCAGGCTAATGCTTCTCTATTGTCCAAGAGCGCATATCTGATCACGTAACTATTGTCTAAGCACATCCATCCACTAACAGACCACCCAGACCTACTTGTCATCGATTTTAAACTTCCACCATATTCACTCTAACCAGTTACACTCCAATTTTTTTTTATGATGACAAAACCCTGTTTTTCAATCTCTTTGCGTGTCTTTTTTCTGCAGCTGTCAACTGGCATCTTTGTAAGAAATGCTTATAAAGCATCAGTGTTACTTGTCTTGACGTGCTGCAAAACATAGATGCAGATATTTTCTACATATACTATTGAAAGATACCCAATCAATTTCGATTTACTAACGGAAATATTGTTTCATTTGTCGTCAATCCTCTTTGAACGGTGTATGCACTTGTGAATGATGCATGCGCTTATTAACAGTATATGCGCATGTGAACGGTGTATGGGCTTATAAACAGTGTATGGGCTTATAAACGGTGTATACGATAAAACAATATTTGTCTAACTTCTGTTTTTTGAATCATACCAGCATTCAAGCTTTACATCTTTGGCACTTACCACGAAAGTAAACTATAATTGTTGCGAAATCTAAAGCACACACGCATATACACGTACAAACTTACACACACATACACACACTCACACACGCACATACGCGCGCGCGCAGACACACACAAACACTCACAAGTATATATGTATGTATTAAGCATGTATGTATGTCCGAACGTACATACAGAACAACAATGCAGTCGAATCTGCATAAATTTAATCTAGACTGCAAAAGAAGATTCTATAATAGCCGCAGACTCTGCTAAATGTAGCAGTTAAGTCTTCCCCTCACTCACACATAAATACATACACGTATACACACCCACATACTCACAACCACCCATCCACCCACCAACCGACACCCACACCTCTTAAAACATTTTTTAAATGTGAAAAATCGGAATAGCCTTGGCTAAAATGCGTTTGATAATAGGTCTGCTGGGTCAAGTTTGACGAACTGAGACTAAACTACAACAGTTATTAGCAGGGGAAAACATTATGAAACGAGAAACAACTATCCTTTAAGCATCAATCCATCATATATAATCTGGCTAAGCAAACTACTACTTGTACTAACCACGCACGCTGCTATTTATCTATAAATCAACAAAGCTATTTGTTAACATCTACAATTTTCCCTCACGCTTCAGCAACGTCTGTATTTATTTCCAAGAGATTAAAATTGATAATTGTTCTTTGATTTTTCGCTGTTGATGATGATCAAGTTGATGGTAGTGTTGGTGGTTGTGTTAATGTTGGTAATAATAAAACTAAAAACAAAAATAATTGTTTGACATTTAGTGGTTTATGGCCCGATATAACTGCAAAAAGTTATCTAGATATATACATGACTTTTAACGAATCAAAATTTTCTATTTGAATATCGACCATATATTTAGATCTATGCTGGCGTCTCCTAAGTTAATTGTTTTACATTGTTTATATTCGATATTATTCTTTGATCAAACACCAACGCAATTGTTGTCTCTATCCGGTCAAATATAGCTGCTAAAATGAGATATCAGCACAGCTAACTATGCAAGATGGATGTTTGATATATTGTAAAACAAAAGAAAACATTTTAAAGTAATACACGAGA
>NC_142928.1:68845738-68880738 GCF_046866305.1 Octopus bimaculoides
GGAATCCATATAATATTGAATATTTAGTATAGCTTTAGTTCTTTCGCGGACTTCTTAAATTGCGATAAAATGAACAAACAATATTATAGCTATTTGAAAAAATTAGATATTTATATTCATTCTTAAAATTAGTGAGTGTTTATGGTATTATCCTAACCGAGAGTTAAGTGACCATGAACTGAAAGTTGGTTCCATACTAATAATTATGCCCAAGTTCAATCAATATATGTTTCCAAAACCTGTTGCCGAAACATACGGAAACTCATACATGAAACGTAAATAATCACCATCAAGGGATTACAAATCAGAAGGTGGAGAACCCAAACAAATACCGCAAGGCGTTCCTTCCAATGCTCTACCAGTTATAATTAAACTGTCGTTCCTGCCGCTACTACACATCCGCTCACTCTTAGTCCAAGTTTTGAAGAGTGCGGTTCGAGTTTAACAGTTATTTTTTCTAAGCCATAATGGAAGTGGCAAAGGAGCATATACGGCATATTTGCTTAATGAGTTCAATAAAAGCAACTGAAAATGCGAGGAATATTAATGCAGTATATGGGGAGCGGACAATATGTAGAAGCCAATGTTAACAGTGGTTCCAGAAACTACAGCCTAGAAGACGAGTTCGTCCTGGAAAGTTTGTAGAGCTTGACGAGGACGTCTGGAAAACCATGATCGAACAAATTCCCATCGTAACCGTTGAGAAACTAGCAGAGAAGCTTGGCTTTGGTCATCCAACCATTCATCTATACCTGCGTACCATCGAAAACGTCAGCAAATTGGGCCAATGGGTTCGCCCAGTCAAACCACGCGCGGAGTGAGTGAGTACTATTCTTTGCTGCCATATGTCACGAATGAACCATTTTGGAGACTGAATAGTGACTGTTGATGAGAAATGGGTTTTCTAGAAAAATGTCATGCGCCGAGGACCGGGTACTGAAAGGAGAAACACTTGCACCTTAGGCTAAAGAAGGTATTCACCCAAGTAAGGTGTTGTTATCTGTTTGTTGAAATATGAAAAGTTTAGTTCACTTGAGATCTAGCGCGAGCAGCTTGAGCGGCTTCATTCAGCGCTAGAAGGAAAATGATTACCTTTGGTTTCAAGACGAAAGGTGTTCTTCCATCAGGAAATTTGAATGGGAAACGATGCCCCACCCGGCATATTTTCCGGACATTGCACTATATGATTATCATTTATTCCGCATTTTTCAAAATCATTTGGATAGAAAAATGTGAATTCAATAGACTATTTCAGAACAGTACTGTAGGAGTATTTTTAGTCACGGACAATTGAATTTTGGAAGAGGAGCCTTACAACTCTACCAGAAAAATGGAAGGCAATTGTAGAAAATGAAGGAGAGTATATTTTAGATAAAAAAGAACTCTACTTATCTTAATTTTGAAAAGTAAAAGAAGTATAAACATCCGCATTATTTATGGAATGATCCAATATATATGTGTATATATTTATATATGTATCAGATCATGAAAAATTAAATGTCCGATTTTCCTATGCACCAGTTTGACAGTAATTAACACTAATGTTTTATCTTGACAATCCTTTGTTTCCGAAATGCAATTCATGATGTCTGATTATTTTGAAAAAATTTCTCTTGTACATCATTTTTTATGAACCTATGCATAGATAAGAAATTCGTGTTTTTATGTTTATGAGTTCCGTCGTGGAACGAATGCACCTCAGAGAGCTTGAAACATCAGTGAGTTGTCTGGTGAAGATGAGCGGATGAGCGCAATGTAGGCCGACGGTTTGAAAATTTCCCTTCTGGTGAATTTACTCTTGAAAACATGGTAGGTCTTATACAAAGGTGGGTTATATCTCAAACTACGCGTGAGTTAGCTTGAAGGTTTGATATTTCGATTCCAACAGTATTAGACCATCAGAAACAAATCGACAAGTTAATGAAGCTGGACAAATGGGTACCACACGACCTGAACGAGCATCAACAGACTCGTCGTCTTGAAACTAGATGTTCATTCCTGTCACGGCATAAAAGAATTACGACCAAGAAAAAAGCTAATAGTGTCTGTTTGGTGGTCTAGCACTGCTGTCATCCACTACAACTTCATGACACCTGGTCAACCAAAGCTGATCTATACATCAACAAATTGGATGAAATGGTGAGTGAACTTGCAAACAACCGAGACTGGTCAATCGAGAAAGGCCAACTCAATTGTAAGCCAATGTTCGGCCACATGTAGCACAAAGAAAGCTATTTATGTTACAAGGACTAAACTTTTGGAAGGAAACATTTTCAAATATGAAGAAACTGCAAAAACGGCATTTCGTGATTTCATCATCTCTTCGTCTCCAGAATTCTTCGCTCACGGCATAAATAAGCGACCGATAAAATTGCAAAATTGTTCTGATAATTTGGGGTGCATACTTTGATTAACTGCATTGCTTTTTCTAGAGATAAAAGAAAATAAACTATCAGTTCAAAATAAGACATTACATTTTTAACGACCTGCTATGTATGTATGTATGTATGTATGTATGTATGTATGCATGCATGTATGTATGTATGCATGTATGTATGTATGCATGTATGTATATATGTATGTCATTGTTGCATATTTGCATATACCCCGGCCACTGTTTTGGTAATTCACTGAGTTACCACAAGCATGCGTTTTCATTAATTATGAATTCTAAGCCGCCAACCTAGCAGAACAGTTATAGCGCTGAAGAAAAATGCTTTGTGGCTCGATGAAATAAGTACCAATCGGACCCTATGGTCGATGTAATCTACTAGCCCTCTCAACCGAAATTTCAGACCTTGTACTTATAAAAATGATCACTTACTAGATCTCTCTCTCTCTCTCTCTCTCTCTCTCTCTCTCTCTATATATATATATATATATATATATATATATATATATATATCAGCTTATCTCTGTGAGTCTGTGCCCCTGTGTTTGTCTGTCTACCGGCGTTCTCGCTTGTCTGTTTCTCTATATAATAAAGGAATTTAATATGCAAAATACTACCTGAACTACATAAACTTCATAATGTTTTAGACATACATGCATATATATATATATATATATATATATATATATATATATATATATATATATATATATATATATATATATATGAAAGTATGCGTGTTTGTGTGCTCGTGTGTGTCTTTGTGTGTGTGCGCGCACGCAGATGTGTGTACACTATTCCGTATCGCTTGAGTGACTTATGCAAATTGTTTTTAGGAAGCAAATTCCTAGATGTATTTGCATTGTGTATATTGCGACGTTTGAGCTAATATTGTTTTTAAAAACTCATTTCTTGAAATAAAACCTTACCAAAGTAATACGTTTCTTTATATTTTTATTAGTTTTGAAAAATATATGTTCGCAAAATTGCGGATATGAGTGAAATTTATATATCTCGAACGATCCCTGTGATGTTGCCAAAAGAAGCATGACAATTTTTAATTTCTTCATTTACAGGATAGAAACAAAGAAATGAAATTACTGTAGCTTGGCGTCTTCTTATTTTACACGCGAGTATGCATGAAATTTTATACAGAATTTGATACTTTTATTATTGAAAAATATTCATCAACATTTTCAACAATACATCTTTACTCCGTTAACTACCTTTGTATTAAATAACTGCCTACAAATATTCTCTGCGCTGTTGCATGACGTGCTAGATATTGTAGCCGAAAACCTTCAAAATGTGTCTTAAATAAGCATGATACGTTAGATTATGTAGTTTAAAATATACATAAGAGGTCCACATCGGAATATCTTTCCTTCTATGAAACCCCGTGAAGCAATGTTAATGGGAACAGTAAACTATCTTTAACATTTGTAAGTCATTTGGAAAGAACTCATTTGATACTTCAAAATCAAATTTATGTCTAATTACTAAGTATTTTTTTTTTCAAAAAAATACAAGCTTGCTAGTAAACTGACCACCTGCTAGTAAGCAGGTAGGTCAGTTCCCTAGGTCAGTCAGTTATTAGGCGTTGCAGTCAATTTGTCTGCAAAACACACGCTACTTACCATTGCAAGAATAGAAGAATATCCAAAATAGCCAATGATATTCATTATAACTTGGAAAATTCGATGTGTCGTGAGTGCTTCTCATTTGTTCACAGGACATTAACACAAATCCGCTTTCACTCTTTAGTCACTTATACTATGGATATATTAAAATGATAAAATATATAGCAATAATTTATATAAGCATCGCTATTGTCATTTAGTTATTTGCTAACATTCATTACTTTGCATGAATTTGTTAATATAGGAGTTTCTTTAAGCATTAGCTGTCACCAAATGCCACTAAGATTTTGGTTCGTTTGTAAGTTTGCAAATATCTCTGCTTGTTCATTAAACGGTAACAGGTTAACGTGTCTAAACACGTAATTCACAATAGTTTCAATGACACATAAGCTTTTACTCATTTTGAAAAATACGAAAAATTTGATTTCGAATTGCCTCCGTGTTTCTTTAGCCGTATGATGTTGTGTTAAAATATATGAGTTTCATCTGGTGTACCTGGTTTGCGCTTTATGGTGTGCGTGCGTATTTGCGCGCGTGCATGTGTGTTGTGGGCATGTTTGTGTGCTTGTGCGTGTGTGTGTAAATGACCAGATCGTATAAGTGTAAGCAATCATCTTAACATTTCTTACATGGCTTTCTATTTAATAAGATGGACTGAACAACCAGTGAATATAATACTTACCTAAAACGTCTGAAATGGCTATTTTATGACTCAAAAGTATATATACGTACATATATATATATATATATATATATATATATATATATATATATATATATATATATATATATATATACACAAATGCATGAACATATAGATACATATATACACAAATACGCGCGCGCGCACACACATGCAGGCGCGCACACACATATACACATATGTGTACACATTTAGGAACGCGTGTGTGCTTTGCATGTGTATGTGTGTCGATCACATGTGTATTTTCTTATCGGATGTAGAATATTTGGGCCACCTGATGTTGCAAATGTTAATTGTTACATAGAATTATCTCTTGAAATATATGAGAAGGTTAATGGCCATGAATGTAAAACCTCCATCTTTACTCATGTAATGTGCTATTCATTGAATTATGCATTTGTGTCTCAAAATGTCTGAATGTTAATGATAAGCAGCTGGATTAGCGTAGTTGATTGATTTCGATATTTCACTTGCTATCACAACTAAAATAGTTCAGTTGTTCACCTTTAACCTTACTACAGGGAATAAATTGTTAGTCCATTAATGGCCTTTTGTCATTTTATGGAACATTAACAATGAATTTCAAAGAGAAAATATATTTCTAATAATGCTTTCTTAGATTGGCAGTAAGCCATACATTAAAAGAGAGGAATGTAGTGCCGATTGAACTGACATCCAATATAATATTTTAGTGAAAGCGGCAAAGCCAACTTTGGCAGAATTTGAACGCACACCATAATGCAGTAGCTAAATCCTGTAAGGGATTTCGTCTTGTATTCTGTAGATATTGCCTCATTGTTAAAATTAATGTTACTGTCTTCTAGTATTAGTGTCAAAGTTTGTCACAAGTTCCGCTATTTCGAGGGAAGGAGCAATTCGATTACATCAACCACAGCGCTCATTTGTATTTATCTTATCAACTCCGACGAGATGCAAGGCAAACTCGACCTCAGCGAAATTTGAAATCAGAACGTAAACACGGACGAAATGCCGCTAAGCATTCCTCCCTGCGTGCAAATGTTTCTGCCTGCTCGCCGCTCCACTGCCAACTAATATTCGAACAGTCACACATGTTTGTGGACGAATCGGCGATGAAGGAAACTTATACATGCATATCCTTACATCTCATAGAATCTCTAGAATGAACGTTATAAGACAATTCATCTGGCGCGTAACAGTTGTGCCTGTACGACGCTCATTAATACATCATTTCAAAACACGGGTACACAGCCAAATACATACATATATATACATATATATATATATATATATATATATATATATATATATATATATATATATATATATATATATATATATATGGGGAGCTATACGACCAGAATGATATAAAGCGTCTTTCGGGGAACATGACCTAATACAAGTATTATCATTTCAAAATTCAACCTGCAGCTCCTAAAGGACCACACTGGGTAACATAACAAGCGTTCACATCTCTTACAAACTGACCGTACAATTTCTTTTCCTTCTATGCTTTTTTGTTCATTTCCTGTTTATTTTTTCTTTCGTTACACAATGTTTAGTTTTGATGATGCAGGCTTTCTTAGTGTGTTTCAAAAGTGGTTACAAGTCATTGTTGATATACCGCACTAAGCTGTTTTACTCTGCTTCGATATAGTCAGGCCAGTAATGGAACCTCTCTCGCCATTTATTTTGGACAAGTACGGCATATCGGTATCATTCTTAGTGTCGAAGGCTCCGTGTACTGTCAACATTTTTCTGGTCTTGGTATTCATTTCCTTCACTTCTCGCTTTTTCCATTTTATAATTCTCGCTCCATACCGAAGTGATGCTGTCGCCCACGTATTAACTGCTTGGATTATATTCCAACCAGTCAATTTTGAGTGTTGTTGTTGTTGTTGTTGTTGTTCTTCTTCTTCTTCTTCTTCTTCTTCTTCTTCTTCTTTTTCTTCTTCTTCTTCTTCTTCTTCTTCTTCTTCTTCTTCTTCTTATTATTATTATTATTATTATTATTATTATTATTATTATTATTATTATTATTATTATTATTTTATGTTTGACTTTTGTTTTGCATTTGTACAAGTTGGATCCAAGTCTCACCCAGAGACCTCAAGAGACAACAAGTTAGAAGTTCATGTAGGTGTTATGCCTAGGGTACCATATATTTGGATTTGTACAGTTTTGTTCAAGTGAATGTTTAAGAAACCATAAGAAAATTATGTGTTTGCTTTAAAATTTGAGATCACATAGACAGTATTTTACGTAGGATATGGGCAGTTCCCATGAGCACTATCTTTTGAACTTCAGCCATTTTAGGGTTTCCTGGTATCTGAGCTAGGTAGTAATCAGCCCGTTTCGCTGTCATTCCCAGGGCACCTATGACAATAGGTATTGTTTTCGTCTTCAGATTCCACATTTTGCTAATTTCTATTTCAAGATCTTTATATTTGCTCAGTTTTTGGTAGGTCTTGACAGATACGTTTATATCGATTGGGACAGTCATATCAATGAGGAGGCATGATTTTTGTCTGAAGTCTTTCAGTATGTCTGGCCTATTTGCGTATATCTTTCTGTCAGTTTGAATGGTGAAGTTCCAGAGGAGTGCAATGTGATCATTTTCAAGTACTGGGGGTGGTTTGTGTTCCCACCAGTTTTTATAATGGGGCAAGTCCAGGTTTTTGCATGTTACCTAGTGAATATATTGTGCAGCTCTATCATGCCTGTTGAGATACTCTGTAGGCGCAAGCAGACTGCACATGGAGACAACATGATCGATGGTCTCATTTTGTTGTTGGCATATACGACATAATGGGGAGCTGCCGTTCTTTAATATGTTGGCCTGGTAGTTCTTTGTAGGTAGGCATTGATCTTGGGCTGCTTATTATTATTATTATTATTATTATTATTATTATTATTATTATTATTATTATTATTATTATTATTATTATTATTATTATTATTATTATTATCATTATTTTTATTATTATTATTAAGAATGTGCCAAGCAGGCAGAATCTTTAGCACGCTTGACAAAATGCATAACATCCTATATTCCAGTCTTTTTTGATCAATGATAAAATCCCACCGATGTCGAATTTCTCTCTCATCCTTTTGGGATCGATAAAATAAGTACCAATTGCGCACTGTGATTGATACAATCGACTTGCCCCTGCTATTTTCAAGCCGCGTGACAATATCATAAAGTTTTATTGTCATTATTAGCATTATTATTTCTATTATTACTATTATTATTAGTATCAGTATTAGTATTATTACTATTATCATCATCATCATTATTATTATAGTTAAGACGAAGAATGTGATTCGATTGTAATAGATATTTTATTGGTTGAACGATATTTCAACAGCAAGTCTGTCTTTGTCAAGTTCAAAAATTCAAAATTATAGAAATTTAAATGCATAGTATGAAGGAGAGCAACCAGCGTCCACACGTGGATGGGATAGCATCATCAGTTTTAAAGTTTCAATTTTATAACAGGCGAAAAGAAAAAGACAGAAAAAGGTGACAGGAAAAAGGAAAGAAAAAGAGTAAAAGAAAAATATTTTATCAATCCATTTAGTATAAATTTGATGATATTCTCCTGTCGTCTTAATCATTCCTCCAGAGCGTGATGTTAATAACCCGCAAATATATTTCTTCTCATACATTCTGAGAAATGAAAGTGAAGCAGATTCAGAATATTTTCTGAGAATATGCACGTTCAAGTTCTTTTCAAAATTGCAGCCGCTTGAAATGAAATGTCTAGCAAGTTCTGTCGAACTACTGTTATTGTGCCTGACGCCGAATCTGTGCCCATTAAACCTTTTGTTTAATTGTTCTGTTGTACAACCAACATAAATCAAATTGTATTTCGTTCATTCTGCATCGTACGCCAAATGGGAATCTTTATATGTCCCACCTCCTGTATAAATCATAACATTTCTGTTATGATTTCTGATAGAATTCACTTCTCCCATGTTGTTGCACAATGAACATAGCTTAACTCTCTTGCGGCTGTTCTTCAAGGTACAGCGCGCAGATACTCCAATGTTCGTTTTCGTGGAGTCAGAACTAGCGATCAATAATTCTCTTATTTTCTTATTCCATCTAAAGGCTACAATAGGCGGCTGAGGAAATATCTGTTTGAAACGAGGATATTTTTTCGCCACGTTCTGGTAACTTTCATACAACGCCATTGAAATGCCAGCGAAATGTCGGTGCCAGTTAATCACTAAAGGAATTCTGTCATCTATTGTATTTTGCTTGCTAAAATTATGCGTGAAGGTTAGACTATCTGTTCTAATCCTAGCTATTTCATTTGCCATTTCCTTTAATCATGATTCACTGTAACCGCGTTTGACATAATGTTATACAAAAGCATTTGCATCTTTGCAGTATTCCCATATGTCAGTACAAATGCATTTTATCCTCAAAAATTGGGATTTCGGATTTGACCGAATGAGATGATGCGGAGGAGATAAATGTGGGATGACGTAGCCTTGCAAAATATCTCTGTCACTATTC
Source organism: Octopus bimaculoides (assembly GCF_046866305.1). Lineage (NCBI taxonomy): Eukaryota > Metazoa > Mollusca > Cephalopoda > Octopoda > Octopodidae > Octopus > Octopus bimaculoides. The sequence continues at coordinate 68,854,978 of NC_142928.1, forward strand.
TGCGTCCAGAAAACGATTTTTGTGTCCAAAAATTCAACGCTAGTTTTTGAAAAATTACACGCAAATTTTATGTTGGACTTAAATCCATACTTTCTAGCATAACAGTCATAGAAATGCAATACAATTCATTAAACTTTCCTGTGATCCTTCCCAGATAAAAAAAAAAAAATGTCATCAATGAACCGTAACCAGAGTATTGGTTCATGATCATGAATGGATTTGAAGTCTTCAGTGTCTTCAGTGTCACGAATTTCGTCATGAAGACATTAGCGAAATTAAATGCCGCAATGGTTTAACCCTTCGTCTGCTGGTAAAATCTTTGTTTCGAATTCAATAATCTACAGAGACAATTTGATGGAGTACTTTTCTTTAACCGCTTTTCGAAGGCATCCATGCATGCTTCTAACACTTCATTGTGGTCAGTATTGGGAAAAAGCATCCGCGGTTACCAAAAAACAGTTCTTGAAATGACCTCGGTGCTTAAAAATGTTGTTGATTTTAGATACAAAATCAAAGTATATCTAAAATCAACAACATTTGATATTATTATTAAGTGTTATTATTATTATTATTATTATTGTTATTATTATTATTATTATTATTATTATTATTATTATTATTATTATTATTATTATTATTGTTGTTATTATTATTATTATTATTATTATTATCATCACTGTTGTTGTTGTCGTTATTGTTGTTGCTATTAAGGCAATGTTCTCCACTATCGATAGAGCGTCTGTTGTCTATACATTACTTTTTTTGATCGAGTCCATTTTCTCACAGGACCAACATTATTTTCTCTTTCATTAAATGAAATAAGGTACCGGTCATATTCTGGGGATCAATGTCATCGAGTAATCCCTGTTTACAAAGTAGCTAGCCTTCAATGAAATAGGCAACATGAGTTTTAGCATCAACACCAACATCAACAACAGCAGACACAGCAGCAGAAGCAGAGGCAGTATCAGACGCTATATGAGGATTAGCAGCAAATGCATTAGCAGCTGCAACAGCGGCAGCAGCATTAGCAGCAGCAACAGCAGCGATGGTTGTTGTGGCATTAGTAGTAGTAGTAGTGTTGGTAGTTGTGGTATTTTTCTATACTGGTATCTCATTTTTTGAGCTTCCAGATCAGCTGAGAAATTCCATACTTTATAGTTAATTATTTTTTTCTAAGGTTTGAATAACCCCCGATTTTCATACGACTGGAATATTATATTTTATTTTAAATTTATTTCGTCTATATGCATTACGCGCTTATGTATACTCACACACATAGAGGTAAATTATTAAGCTTTAAATTGTCACACGTACGCATTCATACGCATATAATTACGTATATTTATGTGCCTATATATATATATACATACATATATATATATATATATATATATATATATATATATATATATATATATATATATATATATATATATATATATATATATATATATATATATATATATATATATATATATATATATATATATATATATGTATATATATATACATATATATATATATATATATATTATATATATATATATATATATATATATATATATATATATATATATATATATATATATTATATATATATATATATATATATATATATATATATATATATATATATATATATATATATATATATATATATATATATATATATATATATATATATATATGGGGGGTACGAACGTATGTCTCTATATAGGTATGTATGTAAGTATGCGACCGCGCGCGTGTGTGTGTGTGAAGGCGCATGGCTCAGTGGTTAGAGCATCAAGCTTACGATCGTAAGGTTGTGAGTTTGAATCCCGGACCGGGCTGCGTGTTATGTTCTTGAGCAAGACACTTTATTTCACGTTACTCCAGTTCACTCGGCTGTAGAAATGAGTTTCGACGTCACTGAGGCCTAGCTGCATCGGCCTTTGCCTTTCCCTTGGAGAGGGAAGGCCGGTATGCATGGGCGACTGCTGATCTTCCATAGACAGCTCGGACTTGTCCATGGGAAGGTAACTTTCTAGGTGCAATCCCATGGTCAGTTATATATTTTACTTGGTTCAGTTATTAGCCTTCGGCCATGCTGTGGCACCGCCTTGAAGTGCTGGGGTTGACCGAATCGACCCTAGTACTATTATTCTTTGTAATGCTGTATATATGGGTGTATGTGTGTGTGTGTGTGTGTGTTTGTGTGCGTTTGTGTATATATATGTGTATATACACATAACATTAATTATAGGTGCAGGAGTGGCTGTGTGGTAAGTAGCTTGCTTAACAACCACATGGTCCCGTGTTCAGTCCCAGTGCGTGACACCTTGGGCAAGTGTCTTCTACTATAACCTCGGGTCGACTAAAGCCTTGTGAATGGATTTGGAAACTGGAAGAAGCCCGTTGTATATGTGTATATATATATATATATATATATATATATATATATATATATGTGTGTGTGTGTGTGTGTGTGTGTGTGTGTGTATGTGTTTGTGTGTCTGTTTGTCACCCAGCATTGCTTGACAACCGGTGCTGGTGTGTTTATGTCCCCGTAATCTAGCGGTTCGGCAAAGGGATCGATAAAATAAGTACTAGACTTATAAAGAATAAGCTCTGGGGTCGATTTGCATGACTATGTATGCGGTGCTATAGCATGCCCGCAATCACATGACTGAAACCAGTGAAAGAGTAAAAAAGATATGCTTGTGGTGTGTGTCTGCGTGTGTGTTTGTGTGTGTGTGTGTAAATTCTCACTTTAAATAGCCTATTGTCTAATCACGTGAATCTTTGAAATTGTAGAAAACTTTATATGCTGAAGCTGCATTAGCGCTAACAATGTACTATGATAAACGCTGAACAGAGAACGAGCTGCCTTATCCATTTTCTTCTCCGCTACTTTCATCTCTTAATTTGAGTTTTGGCCTTGAAGACCTTATCTAATGTGAGCGAATTATAGTCGGTAGAATTTTGTATTTTATCTGGATGAAAATTTGCGCAAATTAATTAATAGAGATCATAAATTTTCAAATGAATTGTAAATTAATTGTTTTGTTTTATACAAAACCAACATTTTTAAAGGACTATTTTTTTTACCAGTTTTGTAATTGAGTATTTCATATCTTCTTTGGTTTCAGAATTTTTTTATTTATATGATCCTCTGAAAAACGATGACATTGTTTGACAAACTGTCACGTGCAGTGAGTGAGGTTACTTCTCTTTCATGTGAATCACATCCATTAGCCCTCTTTAACTCTGTTCTGTAGTTTGTGTAATGAGTCATAATTTAACGTATTGCGAAATTAAAACAATACACTGCGATAAAGGGTAACATTAATAACAAAATATTTTTATCTTATTCAGCTGGCTATTACTAATTATCTTGCTATGATAGAAAGCAAACATGAAATAGATGAGCTCCCTTTTACATGAATCCTGAAATAGATGAGCTCCCTGTTACTTGAGGATAATTCTTGTTTCTTTTGAAAGCATTTTTAGAAATTTTGATTTTCTTTAGCCGAAGGTCGTTCCTGATGGTGCATCAGATTGCTTAAATGAATTTCAAACTACAACGTAACATTTTCGTTGTATATATAACACTACGTTGTTCTCTATACCCTCTCTTCTTTAGTATGGCAGGATATGATACGAGAGATGTGATTGTTTTCTCTAGCATTTCCGGAACCCTGGAGAGGCTCTACTCATGAAAAGTAAAACAGTGAGCTAGCTCACATTGTCACATACAATAAATTATTGAACAATATTTAACTTCAATACAAATATTTGATAAGGCGAGTGCTGCGCATTGTAGCGGAACTCGATTTTCGGGCAGTTTAAAAAAACTGAAATGTTACATTCGTTTTGAAAAGTCAACGCCCCACATCTAATCCGAAGACACTGTTGAGAGATATATGAATATCAGGCTTTCTATTTCTATGGCTTCAAGTACAACTGATATCCACTTTGTGGAAATAAAAAGAGTATTCAAAACGAGAGATAGAAATATTTTAAACCATTTGTTATATGGATTCTTAAAAAAAAACATTAATATACGGTTTCTCAAAAACTGTGGACAATGTTTTTGAGGAGAAGAAATTTCGGTGAGACAGTCCATGAAAGGAAACTCTTTCATAGACTAGACCAACCAATTCAGAAAGGAAACCGAAAGCAGAAACAATGTTTTTGGCGATCTGGCACTAGGTGGAACTCTTGGGACAAAATATTTTAATGAGTAGACAAAACAATTACTTACATACTTAACTTTACTAAAATGTAAGAACACTAAATATATTGCAGAATTCAACGCCCTTATATTTGGCTCCGGTTTTTGGATATTAAGTGAGTGTTATAATTTGGGGAAATGACTTCTCATCGCTTCTACTCTGTTCATTTGTCTCAAAAGTGTAGATGCCTTTCTCATTCACATTAACTGTGTAATGAAAGGTGCATTATTTTAAATGCTGGGCATAACTGATTCCATTTTGACTCAAGTAATCAATAGTCCGTTTTGAAGTAGAAATATTACTATTATATATTACATATTGCTCGAAAAACATCTCCTTGTCTATGAACTATTATGGTCTATTGTTGTTTACATGACAAAAGGAATAAAAAAAACACAAAACAATTCAAATGATATTCTTTGAATAATTCCTGATACTTTATTCCTGGAAACAATTCTATATAGGATCTGATTAATTTCCTCTTTGATTGGTCATATCCTATTCTTAGAAATTAATGATTGAAAATTATTGAATTGCCAAATATTAACGCACGATGTAGATATTAACCCCTTTCCACGGGTTTGGAGTGCTAGTTCGCCGACCATGCAGTGTTACTGTAACAACATATATTGCATCCAGCAAACATTATATATAATGCATAGATGGAAATAGCATTCAATGCCCTACAACGATGCTGCATGTGTATATAAAGAGAGTGTATATACATCAAGACATTTATCGTATAGAGGAAGGAATATGAATTTCAATGGCTTATTTTAAGATAATATAAACTATATTGTTATTGTTCACGATTGTTGTTTCTTCATATGAATTTACATCAATGAAGAATCAAATAGTGTTTGCGTATAAGACTCGCTACGGATATGCATCATGGTACATGAAATATTTGCACGCCAATTAAACCATATGGGATTCGGCTCCGTTGATAAACATATTCATCATTCGTCTTCGCTTCTACAAACAAGCATACTGAAGGGGTACATAATTGTGTCTATGTTTTCTCTTTATATAGGAGTGGTTGTGTGGTAAGAAGATTCCTTCTCAACCACATGGTTCCGGGTTCAGTCCCACGGGGTATTGTCCTGAGCAAGTGTCCTCGACCATAGCCTCGGGCTCACTATAGTCTTGTGAATGGATTTGGTATAAGGAACCCGAAAGAAAACCGTCGTGCGTGTATATATATATATATATATATATATATATATATATATATATATATATATATATATATATAAACATACACACACACACACACACAAACACATATACACACACACTCACACACACCCACACACACACACATATATATATATATATATATATATATATATATATATATACATACACATATATATATATATTATATATATATATGTGTGTGTGTGTGTGTATTTGTGTGGGTGTCTATGTTTAACCTCGCCACTATCGCTTGACAACAAATGTTGGTGTTTACTTTCCGGTTACTTAACTGCTCGGAAAAATATACCGATTGAATACATACTCGGCTTACAAAGAATAAGTCGTGGGGTTGATTTGTTCGACTAAAGGCAGTGCCCCGGCATGACCGCTGCCAAATAACCTAAAGAAGTAAAAGAATACACGAACCTCTCTCTCTCTCTCTCTTTCTCTCACTCTCTCTATATATAGCACTTCGGGCTGTCCTTTAAGTAAACAACGCACAGAGTAAACTGGATAAGAAATTATATAAATCCACCAATATAACTATAATTATCACTGGAAAATACCCACACGGATTCTATACATGGATCTTTTTTTTTTTTGAAATCGAACTATACTCCAAGTACTTTTTCTTCTTTGTTTTTTCTTCACCGCATCGCTCTCATTTCTTACTGCATATCTTCTCACACAGATGTAATAATCCTTATCTTTTACTATTACCGTCTTCGATGAAGGGATACTTTGAATTTTCCCTGAAACAGTTGTAAGACGTTCTACATAAAATATAAATTTATTTATGCCATTGGTCTCTTTATCTTGTTCTTTATATATGACCGCAGTCTAATGACTGAAACAAGTAAAAGAATAAAAGAATAAAAGAATATATAGTAAACTGGCTTCCAGTTCTAATTCGCATTACGTTTGTTTAATCCCTTAATCTATCACACCAATTTTATACGAGGTTCTTTTCACCGCCACATTCACATAAACATATAAGCAGGATGTGTATTAAAACTAACATATGTTTCACGACTTTTGAGCATTTACGAATTGAGTCCTAATTTGTGAAATAACGTCATATAGATGAAACTCCCGAGGAAGTGAATTCTAGCAATATAGTTTTAACAGAGATCTCGTTAATTACGGTGATCGTAAATAAAATACTCGCGGCAGTTTGAGGGCATTAACTCTTAATGCGATATTTATTGCTATGTTGTGATTAAAAGACTTGGTAGATAAATTTCATTTGCAAAATGTGTATATGTATAAAACTCAAACAATTTATCGTTTTACACAGCGACATATTTATAAGTGTAGGGGTTTTATGTCAACCATTAAAAGTTTCATTATTGCAGATGTTTGACGCCCAACGCTAAAATCAAGTAGACAATAATAGTATAATTCTGGAATGTCAAAGCTGTAAAAAATATGTATATGTATACATATACAAACTTAAACGCACATACACCAGCACACACACAGGCACACACTAACACGCATACTCATACTCTCATACACGTACACATAGATATATAAGCGGTAATGATTGACAGATATATTTTAAATTGTAATGTCTTGAACACACTATAAAAATCCATGCAAAATCACACTGATATGTGTAACTGAAAAATTGTCTCTCACACACCTGTATCTGCAACATACACAAAACCATTCATGCTGACACACAAACACACGTATATATATATATATATATATATATATATATATATATATATATATATATATATATATATGCGCATGTACGGAAGCGCGTATCTATACACAGGCACACACACACACACACGTACACCTACACACACACACACACACACACACACACACACACACACACACACACGCACGCACGTTTACATACACAATTGTGTACTTGTGAGTAGATGGCTGTACAATTCTGTCTATCTGAATAAGTATATTACAAGATACATTGTTTACATAAAAATATAAAACATCATAAAATATACTGTAAATCAAAGTGTCTGTAGAGTAAAAATAAAAATACTATCTTTGAAATAATCGAGCAAAAGAGAAACTGCGTACGTACAGGTGGAACCTTACGCCCTTGATTGTCCAGTCACACAAACCCGCAGGCAAGTACAGCACGGGCGCAGAAATATTTCCTGTGCCTACATTTACCCATTACTAAGACATTACCATAACCTCAGTCTTTCATTCAATCAAAAACACTCTATATTGCAACTAATAAGAATACAGTGAGAATTTCATGGGATGGGAATGGAATTGGATTAACGAAGGTACGTCATTTATGAGCTCGTGAATGGTGATGAACGTGTCTCTGACAAACCACGTGATTGCATGTCTTTGTTGGGGTGTTGGAGGCATTGTAGTTTCGATTCCTGGACAGAATGACGCGTTGTTTTCTTCAGCAAATCACTACATGTCACGTTGCTCAGCTGGCAACAGACCGGTGTCCTGTCCAGGTGGGGACTATATACGCCATGAAAATGGGAAACCGACCATTATGAGTCGGTAATGAGTCAAGAATGTAACTATTTTTAAATGATCGAGTAACTGAAGTAGCCAATGAGTTAATTAGTTAACAAATGGCAATAAAATTATACATGATAATTCGTATAAAAGAAATGACTCATATCCGATACATTTGTTTTAGTAAGTTTTCACATGAAAAGTGTTGCAACAAAAAACTAAATAGTTAAAATTCTTCACTTTTTTTAGAAAAGAGATATCTGCCAAAGAACACACGCACACACTCAGACACACACACACATATTTGTGTGTGCACGTGCTAGTGAATGTGGGTGCGACTATAAGAGCGTGGAAGAGGAGGCGGGAGAGAGATTATTTATGTATGTACGTACATATCTGAGCAAATAAAGCACCAACAATAAGTAAACTAAATACTCAAAGTTAATTTACAGCACCTCAAATCTTATGTCACTTTCAGAAGAAACGTGCATATGGTAAGAAATATAATTTATATAATGCTCGGGAAAACTGTTTATTTCAGTCATACAGGTATTGGATCTTGACTGCCTTTGTCCCACATATTTCTATTGTGAAAAATATGGTGGATAATATACAGTTTGTTGAAACGGAAGACCTCAAATTTCGAGGAAATGTAGGTGATTAGATTAGTCCAAATGTACTATTTTAGCTTGTTTAATATTTCAAATTAGAATACTGCGCAATGTTGTAGACTACAAGATTGTTTTTCCGATGTCCTTATGAATCTGCCACTTCCGGAAAGATAACAATTATGAATTTAGGAAAGATGAGTAGTGTATACTTTCGACTAAATTGCGTTAAAGATATGTAGTTTCACCAATGAGAAGCATATACCGCACCGGCGTAACTGAAATGTAGAATATAAAGAGAGGTACTCAAAATCTAGAATGACGTTTCTTCAACGTTCTTCATCACTAATGCGCTTCCAAGCAGAAATAATAATCATACTTCACAGATGGTAAATAATATCGAGATGGTATTACTGATGAATTACATTCAAATATGAGGCGATTAAAGTGGTGTTACTTCCTTCCAGAATGGCGTGTCCATTGTGTATTAGCCGTGAGAAATGAATAATGTTAGGGACGGATTCGAGAGAAGTTGTATAGAACGGTTATTCGAAATAACCTGACAACAAAATATTAAAATCTCGATGTGATTTAAATACTGAATGCAAATGTATGGTGGTATGCCCACAATTCAAGCGCTGATCATTTTTCACTGTTTATATATTCAAGTTTATTATATTGGTTCTATTCATTTCATATAAATTTGCAGCACATTACAAGGAAAAACAAACAAACTAACATGAAGTGCATGATTACTTCACCAATTTCGGTCACCAGGGTTGAACTAATCATTATCTACTATTGAAAGGATGTTGACCTCCAGTTTCAGCTTACTTACTTAACCTCATTTCTCATTTGTTTTCGCCATTATGCATGCTACATCATCTAAAATGTGTAACAGCGCCACGTTTTAAAATCACGAATACATACTTCCGCAAATGTTTGATTATTACATCAACTAAAGGAAAGGCTAGGTGAAATGCGTTTTATAGAATGACCACAATGCATTTTTATTCAGTAGTGGAAAATTCCTTCGGCTGAGATTATAAACCAAGGGCATTCTCAGAGTATTAACATTCATAAGGTATAAATAATATCATATACGAAATATGTTCTGCTGTTATACTATAAAAACTTCATAGAGTAATATATGGCAAAATGTGATTAGTAGTCATAGATAATGAGATAATGTTGGTCGATTGATAAAAAGATTTGTGTTTTCATTTATTCTGGAAAAATGAGTTATACAATTACACTGGCACATTTTGCTACCTGACCCGTCTGCATTGCTTTATGCAAACGAAGAGTACACAATAAACTCCAAACTTTTGTGGCGAGCTAATGTTGACGATGTAGTACATTTTTTTTCTCATTCGTTTTGCAACAATCTATGTTTCTAATGCAATTATGCATTTATGTGTCTTTGTACAACATATCAAGCCCCAAAGACAAATCGTAATTTTCATTACTTTAGTACAATTGGGCACAAGTGGAACGTTAACAAGCATCTCAGTTTACGCAATACTGAAAGTAACTGTGAGATGCTTGAACAGAGTTAGAACTGATAGTGTTTAGAGTAAGTCATGAGTTATAGAAGATTGTGCCATAATTTGGGCAGGTCAGCTGGAGTTTTCAGAGTATTTTTTACCGAGGTTAACGTGTTTTGACAAGATTGTTTCCCAATCGCATTGTTTCTAGTACTGTTGTACTGCATGCCGCGTATCATCAACTATAGCGGCGGATCAACCAAATTTCAAAGTGAATTTGGCGGACGGAAAGAGAAAGAATGTCATCAAATTGTACAGAGGAACATTTATTTGTAGTCATTACAATTGTTTTACGAGACGTAGTTCTCCAGATTCGTACGTATTTGGTTATGTAACGGTTTCCTCCCATTACGAAATCTTCGCAGATATGTAGTTACTTTTGGGCTAAATCACCCCCATTAAAAATTGCCATTGAAATATTGGGTTACCTCCGAACTAAAAAATGATGTTAACGTGGAGAGAAGAGATTGGATTAAAAGAGTTAGATTCTTTTAATTCAATACTTCAATACATTGTTGACGTTTAGCCTCCTCACTAGTCATGGTATGAATTGTTAGGAAAATATTATCAGGTTCAGTAAGATGGCTGATGTTTTCATTCTCGTGTTTATTAATTTTTTCCATTTTCAGTTCTGTATGATTTGTTATAAAAAATATTATCAGATTCAAAATGATGTTTCATGTCTTCACTTTTTGTTTTTATTAATTTTGTCATTTTTTTTTTGTTTTATGGTGGATTAAACATTTTTTTTTTAGTTGAGGGAGATAATCAAAAGTACCAGTATTTCTAGTAAAAACAGCCTGTGTGTATGTGGATAAGCCATTTTTTAAATAGAGATACCGGTATGTATACCAACACGTATATATATATATATATATATATATATATATATATATATATATATATATATATATATACATACGTATGTATGAATACCAACATAAATCTGTATATATGTGTGTGTCTGTGTGTTTGTGTGTTGCTTACGTAATACGTGTTCCGTTCACATATTTAATTTCATATTATGCTTTTCACTCGACCGAAAGCTATTGTCTGAAGCATATGAGTATTGAGGTCACATACCAGAATATTGTCATGGCTATGCCTAAGCTGAATCTTTGTATATATATATATATATATATATATATATATATATATATATATATATATATATATATATATATATATAAATCAAAATAAGCAACACGGATTTCAAAGATGATTGCAGTACGCACGTTTCATGCTACTCCATTTATTTAAGTAATGCGACCATTACATTAAATGCAATATGTAGAGTAATCTTCAGCTGCACAAGAATGTAGAAAATTACAGTAGAATAGACATATTATAATTGTGGCAACATTTAAAAATCCAAGTAGGAAGAAGAATACATAAAAATCCATCTTGACATAACCAAGGCTAGCAGGCTAGTAATTAGTTCTAGGTAGAATTCTAACCGTCACTGATTTTATTGTCTCTTATCTAGTGGTTATAGTATAAGGGCCAATCACTTCTAAGGAAAGGGAAGGTGTAAGCTTTATACATGGATATGGTTCTAAAGGTTTCTCTGGTCAGAGTGGCAACACTATTTTAGGTTGAATTTTTTTTACTACTATCATAATGTTGGGGAATTAAACCTTAAGCATTTAGGTCAACAGGGCTTCACCTTTAGTCTGAATAAAGCATCAGTATTGTTTTACATATTCTAAGTATGGGAAATTTATAGATATCAATATTAGCTTAATTAATATGTTAATAATAAGAAGTATGTTAATAATAACATTGTTAAAAATAATAAAAATGTAATTAGTTTATACAAAACCCTGAAGTAGTGTCAATTTTGAATTCAAAGGCTATAGATAAGGTGTAAAGTTTAAGAATATTATATATATTTGGCTCAGAAAACTATTATGAATTATTTTAAATAAATGGAGTAGCATGAAACGTGCGTACTGCAATCATCTTTAAAATCCGTTTTCCTTATTTTTGATTTTTTATCACCTTGCTTTTAGAATATTGCAATATATTTTATTGAAAGAGAAACTTTGGTTCAATATACGCACTGGTGCTGATTCACCGGCTTTTACACTGTCCTGTGTATTGTCTAGAGCTAAAGCATTTTTCATGAAACTAAATGTGAATTTATGAGATACAAGGTACGGCCTGGGATTGCGATTATTCATAGTACGTGCATCTATGTCAGTATATCCTTTAGAGCACAAATGAGGGTAACTACTCCTGCAAGTTTTACATTATTAGGCATGGATACCAAGTTCATATGCTGTAAAATCACTTTATGAGGGAAGACAGATTGCAATATTTCTGGGGCAGAATTGCTCAAACTGCATACGATTATATTGATTTCTTTGTTATCACCAATTATTAATGCCTGGCATACGTAAGAACCCTAACCGTTGTTGATTTACAGTTTTAAAATTTATTGAAAGTAAGGATATTAATAAAAAATCATCCGTCCTTTATTTTAGAAGTTTAGCCGAATTTAATGGTGGATAATGTAAAGCGCCGAGCTGCCAGAAACTTTAGAATTCCGGGCGAAATGCTTAGCGATATTTCGTCTGTCTTTACGATCTGAGTTCAAATTCCGCCGAGGTCGACTTTGCTCTTCATCCTTTCGGGGTCGATAAATTAAGTGCCAACTGCATACTGGGATCGATTCTATCGACTTGCCCCCATCCCCTGAAAATTCCAGGGCCTTGTGCCTAGAGTAGAAAAGAATATAAGATAACCTAACTGCTGACTCTCAGTTATTAACTCTACTAGATTTGCCTTGCTTAAGGGAGGAATATTCCTTAGAAATAAGATGTATTACCTTTTATACCTGTTCTAACGGTGAACGTACACGATTTATCAGGGACGCGATACCAACACTCTAATGCTAGTCCCTGGAAAGTAGTCGGTTAAAGGAAAAGGACATGAAGAGACAGAAAGAGAGGAGGAGACAGAGAGAAATGTGGAGGAAAGAAACGCTTCCACTTTACTTGTACTTATATATGAACATCGAACAAATAGAAGGTAAAACGGGATACAGTGACATTTAAAGTCCGAACATAGGAAGTCATGCCATGTATTGCAATGGATTCTTCCGACGCGCTGATATTTCTGTTAATTCTCAATAGGATGACAAATCTTATAAGTATTGATATATCCAAGGAACTTTGCTGAATATTTAGTGTCAAATAAAGTGATGTAACAGAAATATTAATCCGATGATACCCCCTTTCCTCGTCAGTTTATTGGCAGCTGCATGTTAAGCAAGTTTCAGCGAGAATTTTTAGTGAAATGTTGACCTTGCGTGCATTAAAATGACTTGGCAATATATTTAGTCAAACATATTTCGATATAGTAGCATAAGAAAATGAGAATCGTTTCTTTCAGTACAATTGCAAACAAATCTCTTATTATGACTCCCTAATCGGACACACTTTTACATTTTGATATAGTAGCTTCTAGGAGCGATGTTGAGAGAAATATTCGACCTCTTGACGATTTCATCGTTAAAATTAGTTTGTTACAGAGTACATGCAACAGAACTTTTGAAATTCAGGTTGATATATATTTAAATCATAAAGCAATATCGGAAAAATATATATAGGTTGAAATAGATTCACACACTTAATTCAGAATGCGACTTTATCGCCCTACATTTCAAATATGATGTGGTCTAACTTTTAATGTAAACTCCTGCTGTTTCCATACAACAAAATATGAAAATAAATTCGGTTTACATACTCATTCACTTCATCGCTTCTTCTGGTTTCTAAATTGAAAATACTACTTTTCAATAATAAAAAAAAGTGAAATATTGAACATTTTAAGATAAAAAAAAAATAGATAATGATCGATATCCATATGTAGCTTAAGCAAGGGAAAATAAGTCGTATAAAAAGTGCATGCTATATTGTATGAATTTGCGTTTCTGTAAGATTACCCATTCGGTAAGTTTAGCATTCACCGCAAGAAACCTTCAGACAGTAAATATCGAATATTTCATTAAGGAAAAAAACAAAACAAAAAACAAAAGAAACAAGAAAACATGTAGAAAAAGAATTCCAGTAAATCTCTTTTACATTTCCGTCGGAAATAGATAGCATTTTATAAAGTATTTATTTTCTAGACATTCGAAAACATCATTGACATAATGTCACCCAAATACACACATGTACAGGCACATACACGTATATACATTCATGAATATATTCATGTATATGTTGCTGAGACAATGTTTCTGCAATGTACAGGAAATATGTAACACGCACATCTACGTTATTATTCATATTTGTATGTATATATATATATATATATATATATATACACATACTTATAAATATATATATATATATATATATATATATATGTGTGTGTGTGTGTGTGTGTGTGTGTGTGTGCATGCATGTATATATATATATATATATATATATATATATATATATATATATATGTATATATTTATTTATATATATATATATATATATATATATATATATATATATATATATATATATATATATATATATATATATATATATATATATATATATATACATATATATGCATATATAAATATATATATATATAAATATATATATATATATATATATATATATATATATATATATATATATATATATATATATATATATATATATATATATATATATATATATACATTCTAGCGGATGTGTCTTCATAGGAAACATACCAGCAATATCAGGCTATCATGCCCAATTTAATTGAAATTATAATTTTATGACATAGGAAAGTAACTGAAATGTCTCATGCATCAGTAGATGTGAGATCTGCAGAAATAAATGAAAACAAAAAGTACACACGGTTCATTCACAAGATCATGCTAGCATATTACGGAATACTTGTGTCTTCCTAGGTTAGGTAGAGGATGTATATTCAATTAGTGATTTCTAAGATGTCTGAATGTTTAATGGGCGAAAATTTGTCGGACTATATTGAAAATTCACATATAAGTCTATATTTCCTTATGGTGCGCTCTGCATGAATGGGTAGTTTTATCTCTCTGTTTTTATCTATCTATCTATCTATCTATCTATCTATCTATCTATTTGTCTGTCTGTCTGTCTGTCTGTCTGTCTGTGGGTCTGTCTGTATGTCTGTATGTCTGTCTGTGGGTATGTCTGTCTGTCTGTCTGTCTGTATGTGGGTCTGTCTGTCTGTCTGTCTTTTTATCTATCTATCTATCTATCTTTCTATCTATCTATCTATCTATCTATCTATCTATCTATCTATCTATCTATCTGTCTCTCTATCTGTCTATATATTTCTTCTCTAAATGAGTATATGCATGGGTGAACAATTATCAATATAGTTTAGATAAGTCTGCTTTACTAAAGAATATATATTCATGTGTCTGTGCACGCGCGTTTTCGCATTTTATAAGAATATGTATACATATGTATACGCAGAAAAATACATAAGCATACGGCATGTGCATAGCAAAGTATGAGATAATTCACAGTATGTCTTGAGCCAATCGATATAAGAAATGTTACTAACATTTTTTACTTTTTTGTTTTCGAAATTTAGCTCTCTTCACGTCCTCAATATCAATCCCACTGCAATTACGTATGTGTTTTTATATTCTCCTCTCAGAAATAGGCACAGGCGTGGCTGTGTGGTAAGAAGCTTGCTTCCCAACCACAAACTTCTGGATTCAATCCTATTACGTGGTACCTTGGGCAAGTGTCTTCTATTAGAAACTCGGGCCAACCAAAGCCTTGTGAGTGGAGGATCTAGTCATACTCATTCGCAAAACGAGCTAAGTTTGCCTAGTTTGCTTTCAATTTTGGTGTATCGATGATGCAATTCTGAATTTTGATTACGATCAACCAATTGCTTTATCTCGTAAATTTAAAAAAATCTGATGTTATTTGGAATTAATTTTGGAAATTTGGATAATTTTAGCCAATCAACATACAGCGTGGCATTAGCAGCTTATTACCATGACAACCTCAATATGTATTATGGTTCACTATTGTCTGTGCCTCTGTTGTCTAAGTTGATTTTTTGCACTTGTTATTTTTACATATTTTTCATTTTGTATATTTTTGGGACTCATTCACACAGATACCTGGACTTAGGATTTCACTAGGTTAATTCTATTCATAAAAAAATTTATTAGGTGTATTTCCTAAACCATTAGCTTCACATTTCAACTGCTTAACTGAAATATAGCAAACATAACAGGAACTGAGAGGGATATCGTGGACACAGAAACTGTAGGTGATACAGATACTTTGATATTATTCTTGACATCTGCATGCTAAAACATATAAGATACAGGTATCCTTTTCCTTGGGACGAAAACTTTGTTGACCTCTATTATTGTAGTTTACAAATCCAAGCGTGTAAAACGTTATTCAACTATGGGTTGTTGGAGACGGACGCCCCCTTTTCACTCACACACGCGCGCACTTATATATTAATGATGTACATAAATACATAGCAGGTATACATAATACTGTCGTACGCATAAAGTAAACAAATACAAATATATTAAGATAACACATTTTTAAAAATGATGAAAACATACAATCAATGAAGAGGCAAAAAAAAAAAACAAAAAAAAAACAGTAAGATGATACATGTCGATTTTATTAGTTATTTCTGTTTATTTAGAAACCTTCAATGAAATTAGTTATTTATGTTTATTTTGAAATGAACAGGTCAGAGGCCAAACTATAAATTGCGCAGTGTTGTATTACTCGCAAATGTCTTCTTCGGGTAAAACCACCAATAGAAGTGAATATGACCAAAGACTGCGTGTACTCCATCGCGTGCAGCTGTGGTTGGCTATACTAGGCAAAACATGACGGCCCCTCAAAAGAGGGGTAGAGGAACATTGCAAAGCTGTAACACGAGGAAGATGTTGGCAAATCGGTTATAGCTGATCATGTATGGCAAAATGGAGACCACCTCCCCCAGTGGAAAGAAGTTAAAATAATAGACAGAGATCACCACTGGAAAATACGAAAACTAAAAGAAGCATCACACATGCTAGAACACAACAACCTCCTAAGCAGACCCAGCGCAGATATGAATAGCATATGGGGACCAGTATTAAGGAAGGACAGGAAAGTATTAGACTATCCTTTCCATGACTTTGCTGATGTGTGAAGTCAGAGAGAGAGGCCTATAGTTTTTGACATCTGCTCTGCTTCACCCTTTATAGATTGGGCATATTATTCCCTCCTTCAGCTCGCTTGGCATTCTGCCATTTGCAAGAAGGCTCTGGAAGAGAATCTGGAGGAGTTTTAACATGCTCACACGATTTGAGGAGGATTGTTGGGAAACCATGAGGACCAGCAGTTGAATTTGCGTCCACCTCATCTATGGTTAGTAGTATATCTTCTTCGCTAATGTCGATGTATTCCATTGTAACTGCCTCGCTGGTTATAGGTGAGGTGGCAAAGGGTTCCGCTGGTTCAGTCTTTGTCAATGTTCCATCGGGTGGTAAAAACACTTTTAACTGGTCATTCAGTACCTCACTGATCCTGGTTGGACTATCTCTGAGGGAGCCATCCCTTTCGAAGAGGTGTCCTATCTTGCAGCATATTGATGTTGTTTCTTTTGCGTAATGAAAGTAGGATTTTGGGTTTGACTTAATTTATTTCATAACCCAGGCTTCTTTGTCTACTCTTTAGGATTGTAGCAGTCTTTTTTCAATCTCCATCAGTGTTGTTTTTAGGCTGGAGAGGGACATTTTGCCACTTTTGGGATGTTGATTGAGGCGATTTGAAACCTTCGTCCGTCGTCTCATAAGGATCTTCCTCTCCCTTGGAATCTTGTTCCTATTTGCTGTGGCCTTGTGCTCTGGGACATATTTCTGGCATATGACTTGCACAACAGACATGAAATTTTCTAGTTTTATGCCAATGTCTAGTGTGGAGAGACATTTCGGCCAGTCCTTTCTGAAGATCTCTTTTTGGATCGATTTCCAGTCTGCTTTGTGGAAGTTCAGATTGGAGAGATTTCCAGTGCTTCCTTTAGGCTGTATGACTCTGCCTACTTTCGTCCCACACATAGACAACTGTATTATGTTCCGATCCGAGAATAATGTCGGCGTCACTTTCCCATCATGAACGATGTCTATATTGTTCGGGAAGCAGAAATCCTAAATGTTATTCAAACTAGTTGGTTTGAGTACAACTTACTCCATGAATAAGGCACTGGTGAAGTTGAGCAGGGACTCCACCTGTGCTTGTTTGCAAGGAGTCATTCCTGAGACCATGAGTCATTCGGGCCATTTGACGTCAGGGAAGCTGACATCACTCATAACAAATATCCTCACCTGGTGTTCCAGTTGCATGAGGATTTCTTGTGAGGTAATCGAATGAATGTTCGAAATATAAATGTATATGTAAGGCGGCGACCTGACCGAATCATTAACACGACGAGCAAAATGCTTAGCAGCATTTCATCCGCCTTTATATACTAAGTTCAAATTCTGTCGATTTTGACTTTGTCTTTCATCGTATCGGTGTCGATAAATTGAGTACCTCGTGTGTAACTGAGTTACACCCTCACCCGAAATTTATTGTTCTTGTACCAAAACTTCAAACTAATATACATGTATGTGTGGATGAATGCACACACACGCGCGCGCGTACACTAAAACAGACGCACACCCACACACACACATATGGTGGAGAGGTCCTGTATGCATTTCGACTCATTTGTTTCTCATTGAAATGAACAAATTAGTTGCTGACGTCGACCTGGTACAACAAGATGATACTATATATGAAATCATGCCGTTTGCACGACATATGTACACTAAATTCAATACATATAATGCATTGTAATTAATTTCATCATAAAAACTGAAATTATTTAGATTAATGTTATTATCTTGTGTTCCGATACATTATAATATTAAATACATAAATTTCAATTTGGACGTAACTGTGATAAAGACAAATACGCAGTGAG
Source organism: Octopus bimaculoides (assembly GCF_046866305.1). NCBI lineage: Eukaryota > Metazoa > Mollusca > Cephalopoda > Octopoda > Octopodidae > Octopus > Octopus bimaculoides. The sequence goes on from NC_142928.1 coordinate 68,874,001, forward strand.
AGAATAGGAGAGCGATCTTAAAAGAACCCTTTGAGAGTAACTAGCCGCTCTCCATTTAAATTTGAAATGGATATTTGCAATGTTTGAGATGAATGATGAAAGCATTCCAAGCGATGCGATGTGGTTCAGTAGTTAATTGAAGTTGGCTAGTCACTTGTCAAATATTAATCAATAAAGAGAAAGTTACACATGTGAGAATATGGCATGCTGAGCTTATAAATTAGTGGTTGGACTGCACTTAATAATTTTATACCTAGCAGCATATGGAAGAGTAAGATAGCTTCACATAATACTATTATCATAGATTAATTAACGATTCTTCTCAGCATGCTGAGTAATATAATTTTCAGGACACTATTCAACCTTTCATTTATTATTGGGCATTGTTCTTTTACGAGTATTATGAGATCGGACTGATAATAAAGTTTATTTATGTCATGATTACATACGCATTTATTGAATATTTTGAGATGTACAAAAGGTGTCCAAACCTACAACCTGCAAACATGTGCGCACAAATTATGAAATTTGTATATGTTAATGCCAAGTACAATATCACGTACGAGTTACGAAATACAAGGTTCAATTCTGTTTTGAAGAATATAAAGTCGAAATTCACAATTCTCTGTTACACAACTGAAACATGATTAACGTCAAAAGAAAACTTCATACCTACAGAAGGCCTTTTGCAAACAGAGTCGCTGAGCAAAGGAAATAGCTCACACAAATTATACTCGTATATATACACATACATACATACAACACATTTTATTTTACGTTCCTCCTGATTGCTCACCTGTAAAATGAGTTGCGACGTCACTGATGCAAAGCTGTATTGTATTTACCTTTACCTGGGATAACATCGGTGGCGTGGAGTGGGGAGGCTGGTATGCACGGGAAACTTTATATATTCTATAAACAATGGCACGGTCATTCAGGAACGCAGAGTCTCTTTACTATGTTGTATACGCACACCCACAAAAACACACACATATATATATATAAATATATACATATATATATATATATATACATTATAAACATATATGTATATGCCTTTATATATTTACATATATACATATATCATATGCATATATATATATATGCATATATATATATATATATATATATATATATATATATATATACACATATATATATATGTATACATATATATATATATATACATACATACATACATATACATACACACACACTCTTCTGAGAATCCTTAATAACAACCTCTGGATTTGAAGCTGTACTCCCCAAATAGACACATCTAAGTCCAAAGTCTTATATGGAATACATTCTGTACAATAATACGACACCAAACTTAATGAATTCGATTTGCCTATAATTCTTAACCTACAGCCTATTTATCTTTCAACAGAAATCCACTAATCTCACATATTTTTAACACCGACAATTTAACACCAATGTATTTTTAACATCGACCATAAAAAAACCGACATGGGCCAAAATAGACCACAGTCTGATGACGTTTTACTTGGTCAAAACCGCCAAATCACTCTCAGTACCATTCTCGATCAAGAAAAGTAGGATTTTACTCAATTAAAAATATTGTGTAATCCTACGTACGAGCAAACTTTGTATGTATGTATGTATATACATACTTGTCTGTCTGACCTGCTGTCTGTCAGTCTGTGTGTCCGTCTGTCTGTCTGTCTGTTTGTCTGTCTATCTGTCTCTCTCTATCTGTCTCTCTTCCAGCACACATCCACCAGCAACACTTAGAATAAATTATGAATGCCATCAAACTCATGGGTTTCTGATCTTATGTGAACCCCGAAGAGATTATCTACCTTTGAAAGTAGTTATTTCATACAATCAGTGCTGGAATTAGATGCTTGTTTCTATGTACCGTATGCCTGGTTATTTCATATAAGTGCTCGAATGAGATGAGTGTCGCTGTGTGCGTTATGTGCGGTGTTCTTCAAGTATTCATAATTTAAATCCATGCTTATATACTTCGCATAAATATATATGCATATATGCGTGTATGTGCGTGTTTATATTTGTGCCTGTAAAATTTATACGTGTACGCACACAGCTCTTCATTCTTTGTAAGATAAAAATGGCCTATATGTTTCATCACGTATTGGAAACCGAAAGGATGAGTGGACATTACAGTTATTCTCAAGAGTGTTTCGCTGTTTTTTGGCATAGGAACAATGTTCCACTTCTCATATTGTATGACGTTCATAGGTGTAAACTCCTGCAGCTACTTTCCCCTGTCTGTCATTACGAAAACAGTTTTTCCTTTGTTGATATCACATGCATTTGTAGATATCTGCCAACTTGCATCGTGAAAATGCAGAAGATGCATTAATCCTCAACTCTTAATTCGAGCATAGAAATATTGTCTCTATTTCATAACGAGAAAAGTTTCTCGAAATACTCATATTCACTGTTTCATCCATTTACCTTACGTGTGTAGACAGGTTAACAATATCAATTGCTCCCTCCAGGTCTTATGTAAATTCAATGAATATATTCATGCAATTATATGCAGTTAGCCATATAATTCTTAAGTAGTTTACTCGAAATATAACGTGATATTGCAATTTATTTGAATTTTTAATCTATTATATGTATTTGCAGTAGTTTAACAAAAAGCAAATTTACACCAACAGATATAGGTTGTATATATTTAGATACATCTCCAAAATGTCTTACTATAACCAGTGCCATCATACATGCGTTTCGTCAGAATTAACTTTGATCACTTTTCGCAAATTTTCAACTATGATGAAATGATGAATTTCAAATTTCTTCTCAGCTCTTTTATTTGTGTTGTCATGGGACATTTGTATATTTGTTCGACATGCTAGAAACATCACCTAAATTTTACATGTGTTAAAGCCCATTGTTAAAGCTAAATATAATCATCTTAGTGGCTATTTGTTTTAAACATTAGGTTATGCCAATGATAAAAAGTCGTAGGTTTCAGTTAATTCTACCTATAATGTTTTGATTTTAAATATGTATTAATACATGCATAAAGATCTCTTAACCATAGCAGTTCCTGAGATAAGCTTATTCTATAACACACCACAAGAAACTACTCTCTACTGTCTTTGTCTTTCTTTTTTTTTCATAACAAAACTGTTTGTATATATGTGCCATACTAAAAGAATAATACTTTCATAAATATAATTTTTACTCCGTTCCAACTACTGCTACGCGGTGACTGAATTTTCACATAAAACACATTCCTAAATAAAATTTCATATAGGTCCATACACTATACTGACTTTTATCTTCACACGATGCACTTAGATCTCTAATGTTATGGTTACTTATGAACTACGATGAAAGTCTGTGTCTAATCAATATTCCTAATCGATTATTTTCTTTATTACCAGAGTGGATTGCGTTATGTCAAGACGACCATTTTTATGAAGCATTCTTTTCCTCCGGAAAAAATAATCTTCTATATTTACGCTGCAACATTGAACATCGTGAAATGTGAGAACTAGTTCGCATATATTGTTTAGTATCTATACCTACCTACTCACTCGTCTGGAATTTTATTTCTAAGATCTAAGCTATCTTTGCATTAACTACATACACTGCATTTACTCTATCATCAAACTGATATAAAACTTTCGTTATGTTGTGCTTTCTAACGTGTCTCCTAATATATTAGTATTAATATCCATGTCAGTTAAAGCAATTTACCAATACTTGTCATTGTTCTGTCTAATATCTTTTCGTTCCCGTGTGGCTATATCACAGTTTGTCGCCTCTCACTCTCTTGAAGGACAAGTATTCTGAGAAATTTGTTAAATAAGAATTTAAAAAATAGAATATTGGCAAGATCTGTACGCATATTATCCTATGAATCATTGCTATGCCTACTATAAACTCTAAAGCTTGCTTAAATTTGTCTCCATGTGTTAAGACGTGAACTGGGAGATACGCAAGAGAGTGGCAACAAAGAAAAACTTTGTTAAAATCCCACATATGTTGGATCTGCTTTTCACCCATTTGAGGGTGATGATATACAGAACCAGCTAATAAATGAGCATGGTGTTTTCGACTAACCCGTTTCTTTCAAATTTCCTAGCAATGTCTCTAAATTAGAAAGAATTATTATTATCTACAAAACTTAGTTTAAGATTTCTATTTGTTATACCTATGTTGATATATAAGTAACCGAATGAAAACCGATAAGCTTTTTGTTCAAATGCACGTGTTTCTTTCGGAATAATTTTAGTTTGAAAGGTTTGTCTAACAGCTGTGTGTTTTACTGGTTTTGGTAATGAAGACTACTTTGTTGAGGTGATCTTATCTCATATTCAGCTAACGCATCAGTAAATCAGTTAAAAGGAACGGCCACTGGGGTCTTCGTGATTCCGAAAAAATACTGCAATATTTTTATTTAATTATTCCTAACAAGAACTTCAGCTGGTAGTTTTTTTCAATTTTTCAATTATTGAAGACGTAAGCAATCGTATTTTGTAACTTTCATATTTGTAATTTTTCTCAGAATACATTTCTTTAATTCTTCTTCTCACGTACAGATGGCTACTTTTACTTGTATAGCATGACAGTATATTTGGAACCAGCAATCTAAACACAATAGAGATACTCTCTCTCTCTCTCTCTCTCTCTCTCTCTCTCTTTCTCTCTCTCCCTCTCTGTCACTCTCTATCAGTCTATCTCTGTGACACACACAGGTATATATATATGCATATATATATATATATATATATATATATATATATATATATATATATATATATATATATATATATATATATATATATATATATATATATATATACATATATATATATACATATATATATATATATATATATATATATATATATATATACATATATATATATATATATATATATATATATATATATATATATATATATATACGCCACTATGTAAGATAAATTTTTATTTAAAATTTTGTCAGAGATATTTTACATGTTTCCCTTCTTCTTGAAAAAACGAACCTTATCAAAAATACATATTTTCAAAGTGTAATAAGAGAAAAGTTCATAATTATTTCTTACTGGTGTCAACAGAGTCCACGTGGAAGCGTTTTATGTGGGGGAACATAATGGCTGTTTTGTGCGTTGACTTGAATCGTTGGCTGTAGTAAGCGGGAGTGACCGTTAGCCGTAATAGCAGCAGTAGTTAATTGACTGTAGTAGTAGAGGAAGCATCAGCAGTAGTAGTAGCAGTAGTGAAAGTAACAGTTCGCCGTAATAGCAGCAGCAGAGACTGTTGGTCGTCGTCGTCGTCGTCGTAGTAGTAGTAGTAGTAGTAGTAGTAGTAGTAGTAGTAGTAGTAGTAGTAGTAGTAGTAGTAGTAGTAGTAGTAGTAGTTATCGCGGCCGTGGTGGTGGTTGGAGTTGTAGAATTCTTGTTTTCCTTATTTTATTACACTTTTAAAAATATGTATTTTTGATAAGGTTCGTTTTCTCAAGAAGAACCGAAACATGTAAAATATCTCTGAGAAAATAAAAATCAAAATTCATCTTATATAGTCGCGTTTTCAACCTTCTTACTAATTTATATATATATATATATATATATATATATATATATATATATATATATATATATATATATTTATATATATATATATATATATTTATATATATATATATATATATATATATATATATATATATATATACAGAGAGAGAGAGAGAGAGAGAGAGAGAGAGAGAGAGAGAGAGAGAGAGAGAGAGAGGCAGAGATTTATTTCAGCCATACTGGAGTCATCTTTCAAACTTACAGAATATCAACATTTTATAGTATATCTATTTTTAAGAAACAAAAATTACACGAGATCTTAACCAACTTTTAGAAAATACTTTTAGAAAATATTTATGAACGTCTCCCTATGAAACTAAAATGGAGTAAAATCGTCAGTTGAAATCAAACCATTAACTTCTTGTAACTTATTGTATTCAATAACGGAGAGAGGCACATGAAATCGTGACAGGCACATTTTATTCATATATCCTAGATGGTGGTAAACATGTTCAAGTAAAATAGTTTACGGAAAAGAGTTGGCCCTTTGATTGATAATGTGAATGTTAATATTTTCTCATTTCGTTCCTCGATGGTAGCATCCAATGTGCACTGGACAAAATATTTGGTGACCCATTTCAAGTTGTGAGTTCACATTACTTTAGAGTTGATTTTCTTTCCGCTCCTTGAAGATCAATAAAATATGTAGTACCCAAGTACCGAGGTCAACATAATGAACAATTCCCTTAGTGACAGTGTCTCAGCATTATCAAAGTCTGTTGGAAAGAAATATATTAATATGAAATGAAAATCAATATTTGACATTAGACTTCTACTTTGAACTCTTTTTAATCGTATGTTTATCATGTTTTGTAGTTGCTCCAAATGATGTTCAATTTGCAATTCTAATCGGACCTGCATAATTACATCGGTTCAAATTCGCTTGAGACTTGAAAATACTAGAGATTGTTTGGTCACGAGTGTTACGGGACAGGAAATACCATAACGATTTTAATTTATCCTAGAATCGTTATATGTGTCCGCATCATACATGATAATTCGTAGCAACAAGTAACTTACGTCATGTACTTCAATATACATATTTGTTCATTAGATATATTTAGTTATTGGCAATATGTCAATTGCTAATGAAATGTGTTCACTCATCACATATTATCAGCAATATAATCATTTCTAAAATCGCACCCATAGC
>NC_142928.1:68885738-68900738 GCF_046866305.1 Octopus bimaculoides
TAGAACTTGTGCCTTTTTTACTATATCAAATAAGGAGATGACGGAAGCATGGCCCTTAACTTTTTATTACACACTTTACGAATAGGATTACTGGTTCAAATTGAACAATCGTATTAGTTCAAATATAAAAATAGTGCGCAATAACCCCCCACCCCTCATAACGAGTTTTAACGACTATATAAGAGTATATGCCTTAAAAATCTTTCTGCTAGATAATGATTACCTTAGGGTAATCCTTTTTTGTGTATGTTCGGTACCTACAGGAGATCGTATTGACTATTACATAGGTGCAACTGCAACCTATGCAATCGAATCGTTAAGACGGCAGATTTGATTCGAGAATGTTTTGGCCTGCGTATTTAGTAAGATGGGTTACGTCTCTGACTGTAGTTGAAATGAGAACTTTTATTAATTGAATATCCTTTTAATAGTGTTGCTTAAGATACTAAAATTACAGTTGCCTAGTCTAATATGAATAAGATGAAGAATCTCAAAATAAGATTGCAAGCTTTCCTTTTCTTGATTTGTCTTTAAAACTTCTTTTATTAACCGACTATCTTCATTTAGATATGGAATAAACAAATCTGGATGAACTTAACTCAATTTATTTGGGCACTAAAAGATAGCAGCATGAACTATGATATCAAACGGCGAATATTGAGTAGTGCTCTACCTAATGACGTGGGCAAGATAAGGTGTGACTTGTGCCTCTAAGAAGTCTATTTTGAACAAGAATAAGACATTCATTCTACTTTGTGTTCCTCTCTGCTTTTCCAGTCAATTCTTTAGTTAATAGCATATTTATTGCTTAGAATTCCAGAGCGTTGCTTTTCTTATTTTGTCTACTTATATTTACAATACAATCTTCACTTTCAATTCCCTCAGTTCTTCTAATTTTTTGTTAGTTACTGCATCGGTTTCCTTCACCTCTTTTAATGTACATCGTATTAGTTTTCCTCACCTTACTATATTTCATTATATTATGTTATGGCTTCTTCATAGATTCTGTTTGTTAGTATTCCTATCTGTAGCATTTTTGAAGCTGTCTATCTTAATATTTAGTAAATAGTGAAATAATTTAACAAGTCTTCAATATGTCAGTGTTTCTTTTCTATAACTTATAAATCCCCCAACTCTACTAACAATTCAAAATCTAGTAGTAATTTCTATTGCTCTATCCCTTGTTGTGTAGAACACCATGAACATTATAGAAATGTATCAGATTTTAATATCTTTTATGGCCAGATTTACAATTCTTTGATGCTTAATACTATTACAGCTCCCTTTCTCCTTTGCCTGCCCAGTGCTAATCAGTCACTTAAAATAGGTGACCTAGTATTCAAACAATACCATTTTGGATATAAGACATTCAGAATAACATGATATGCATCTCACTTTCTTCTTCGCTAAATTTCATTCAAAAGTGTAAGATTGTTTTCTATTTTTTTTTTCAGTTGATTGACTATAGATCGAGTGATTAATACCATTGAGCTATGGGACTAAACTGTTCCATCGCGTATCGGAATCATACGCACACACTCAATAAATATATGAAACCCATCATCCGGGTGTATATATGTGTGTATATATGTTTCTTGGGGTTAAAACAACAGTAACATCGTCCCTTTCGGGACAGCCAGTTTATGTTGGCAAAGAGACTTTACTTCAAAGAAATGTTACTGAATATCTCTCTTTGAGAGATTTAGAAATGATATTTCTATATATATATATATATATAAAGAGAAGGAGAAAGAGAGAGATGCATACAAATACACTCATGCACACACACGCACACACACACATACGCACATACACACGCGCACGCACACGCACACACACACATACACACACACACATTTTAGAGATTAATATGATACTGATATACGATTTCGAGGGCAGGGGACATTTGTAAGCCCAACAACAGATTGAGACACTTTGTAGAGGAGAACGCAAGTTTGTTTCCGAACTGTGAAATCTGGCTAAATATACTGGTGATCGTGAGATATATAACAATGTGAATATAATCCTAGTTTCAAGCAAGTATGTTTATCAATTAGCTGGTGCTAAGTGTAATTTGTCCACATGACTTTTAACCAAGAAGACAGTGAGCTGCATATCATGTTATGCTGAATGTCTTATATCCAAGACATACCTGCAGAATGGTCAAGTTCCCGAATATTTAGCTGCAAGTATTCCTGAGGAAACTAAACTGACTAGAAATTCACAAGCTTGATCAATTCTCTCTGTGAGGTTTTTTACTGAAAATGCATGCACACATTACATACGATCACATATTCTACAACTCAGCAACTGTTCATTGAAACTAAAGAACTTGCTCGGAGAGCAATGCCATGTGGAACATGTTAATACATAACCCATTTCTTTTATTCGGCAATTGATTGTTTATTGTATATACAACTAATGAAGGAGGTTCTAATGATATCAAAGACTAATATACGCTGCTTCAGAAACACGTAACATGAAAGGAAGTCGGAGTAATCTATTTTATCAAAGTATAATTCCTTATCTATATGAATATTCCGGTTTTGTTAACGAATGTCAAACAGAAAACAATAAAAAGAAATTGTTCCTTCCTCACTTCATACGGTACTATATTCTCTCTCATTTATTTACAATATTATTACACCATGTATTACCATAGAAGACTATCCACACTCTTTGTACTACCTGTGCTATATTTTGACGATATAATAATTCTTCCCATCCTGTCTCCAAGTTGGCTTTCTTTTATAGTGAGAGACATATTGCTTGAAATTTCACATAACCTTTCCGCATTCAGATAGTTCATTAGTACATACATACATACATACATACATACATACACACATACATATATATACATACATATACTACAGATTTACAGAGCCTGAAGTTTTAGCGAAAGGTGTTTAACAGACTATTATTCTACCACTCCGGCGATGACATCGAATAGGAGCCAAGAATGAATAACTACAATTCTTCTGCCCCTTTTACTTCAATTGCTATTGAATTCTTTTCAATGTAATTTTTCTTCACATCACTATTACTGCTGTTCCGTTCGTTTTGCAAATGACATGACCTGGATTTTATCAATTTTCAAATAAGTTGGTTGGTTTTTCAACTTTGACCTAACAGGTCCATAACCCCTATAGTTAATCTTACTACCATGACGTATCTGTACCGAACGATCGACTTTTAAAGCACATTAAATCATTCTGAAAGCTCATCCGTATATTCCGAATCCGTTCAGGTCAGTATTTATTGGTAGCAATAGAAACATATTGGTATGATTCAGTGACAGTTAATAGATTAACACCTAACACAAAGCTATATGTTATGTTACGTAGCGTATACCCAATGTTTTATAGGTAACTTTAAATTATCATCTCACACTAAGAAATAAAAAGTTCAAAATAATTGTCAGACTTCTAATGAGATTAAGAACGTATTTAGATTAAATATAGTGTTATGTGTCCATCTGAGAATAATGCAATTTTATAGCGTTAAAGTCATAATTGGCAAAAAACTTAAATACGCTACATACTACACATTGCAAGATTTTATTAATGAACATTTTGGTGTAGAACGCACATACGCACATACACGCACACACATGTATGTATGTATATGTAGGTATATGTATGTATGTATGTATGCGTATATATAATTTAAGAAAATATATGCATTTAATTCGTAGACGTTGGAAAAGGTATATTGGTCAACTCTTTGACTATTTCTGTTACTTAGTAACACCATTTTAATATATGGTCTTTAATACATACAATATCACAGCATCACTGTATCAACCAGATTATTAGATGATGTTTTACCCAGCCAGTGACATTGCGCGCAACCACTTTATTTATGGCACCGTCCTTTTCCAATTTGGCCCAGATCATTTAAATGAATCGTTTTAGAAGCTTTCCTGTATGCTTTTCTTGGATACAACTCGGCAATTTTGCAGATTGAATTGTTATCTGTAAACCTTGAAACATATCTAACTCAGCTAAACATGTACCCTCGTTATTCTGAGAATATGCTTTATTCTAAACTGTCCTCTAATCAATTCGTTCCGAATATGCTGTCACAGTGACAATCCAGGTATGAATCATTCTATGGCCTTTTGCAATGTACCTAATTGATGTTACTCCTTCGTAGTAAATTAAGTTTCACTTGCATGTGGCAGCTGTGGCTAGACGTTGCTATTGACTGAGCACGTATTTTGTTGAGGCAAAAGACTTCCGTCCAACGCCTATTCAACTCCATTTTCCAGAATTCGCAGCACATATTGTATTTCACCCATGTGGCCGTACCTCTTTACCTCCTCTGCTCCATGCTTCCCACCTTTATCCGGCTCTGTGCTACGATGTCGATTGTATGTAGTTAATTGGTCCGCGCGTAGCCACAAAATACATTAAAATTTATAACACCGAACTATGTAATATTCATGTTGTATCACCTTGTAGCACAGTAAGTTAATGTTCGAGTGTGCAATATATAGAATTGTGATGGTAAGTATCAATGTATATTTTAGCATGAGATTGATTCCAAATGTGAATATCCACATCAAAGTTAACGGAAATATATGAATCATAACAATTATTAAAAACGAATTTACATAGGTTATCATTAATAATCTCAAAAGCAAATCATTTATTTAATGACATTCCATATATTCATTTATAAATATATACTAATATATAATGTAGCAGTAAAACTATTCTATATTGATTTTTTACAAAAATATGTATCACTGTGTTAAATAGTATACAAGTAGTTTGATATGATATACAGTAGAGAAATAAGGTGATTCTACGAGTGAAAATTAGCAGATTGTTTTCATAGCTAGATTTATTCAAAGACTAGCCTATTATGCACCTGTATATCATTTATTGACCTGAAAATCGACACGAACCACAAAAGGAGGACGTGATAGTGTAAACATGGCAATAAATAGTGTAAACAGGGCAATAAATAACATATTGGATACATGGGAAAATTATAATAAATTAAGACACAGCTCTAAGTCATTCCGTGTCTTGTAATATCAAATAATTTTGCAATAGAAGGCCATGATATATTTAGAAGAATACTTAACCTTATCATGTAATTTGATATTTAATAAGTTAATAAGTTCAAAAATCTGGGGACTAAAACAGTGCGTATTAATACCACTTTACTAGCAACATCGTGTACTTATAATGAGCAATATAATTATACTACATATTCGAAGCACAAATCAAATCAGGATGCATTATTTGAAGATCAAACATAAAGTAGGTCAATTATATTCCCACTGAAATGAAACGTCTCATTCTTTTCCTTTCTCCTGATTCTACGAACAAGCAAACAATACACTTTATGCACACACATACAGGCACGCACACATACACAGACGCACACGCACACACACACAAACGGACAGACACACCCATACACATAAATGTATACTGAGAGGGGGGAGGACAATAGATAAACAGAGAAAATTGATACAAAGATCGATGGGAAAATAGTTATATATTAAATATCATTAGCATCATTATCATAAGTGTGGTTGCTGTGATTTGATCTAATATACAATGAGAACAATTTTGATGGAGTCTAGTAACTTTAATTAGAAAATAATTAATATTTGATTAAACGACTTTTATAATGTTTAATCTCTAATTATCAATTTAAATAGGCATTGTTATATAGATTCATGTGTAGAAAATATACGAGTCATTTATAAATGAATGTAGACTGCGTATAAATTTCAACACTTGTATGTTTAACAAGTATTTTATTTACCTCGTCTTTATGCTGTGTTTCCAGCTGATTCTTATGTATTTAAACCTATCGTCTTTTTTAGTTTCATTAACTTACAATGTAATTTGACTTTGGTAGATATTTAGCCAAAATTACCTATTCTACCTCAGTGCAACATTCCTCAGATCGCTTTTAATTATTACGAGGTTCCCCGACACTTCTATAATAAACTGTCTCAACTTTTGTTACACTCTGATATATATATATATATATATATATATATATATATATATATATATATATATATATATATATATATATATATATATATATATATATATATATATATATATATATATATGTATATATATATATATATATATATATATATATATATATATGTATGTATGTATATATGTATGTATGTATGTATGTATGTATGTATATATTCTTTCATATGTGTGTGCATGTGTGTGTAAGGGTGTATATACATGTGTCCATATGTATATGTATATAGGTGTGCGTGCGTGTGTGTGCGTGTGTGAGTGTGTGTAAATATATATTGAGTTGTAAGTAATTTCGTTTTTCACAAACAGACATAGTTACGATTTTTTTTAATGACTTTTGTCTATGTTATTATTCTTTTCCCTTTTGACATTTGGTAGCCGTTATGTTTAGCTTACTTTAGAAGCAATATAAGGGAGATAATAATAACTGTTAGGAATGATTATGCTTTTTTAGTTTAACCTGATTTGGTTTTGTTAGTATAAAATGTTAGGAATTGTTAAGTTTTGGTTTCTATTTTTCAATGAAGTAGGTTTTCTTATTTAGTGTAACTTTTGTTGGTGTTACCGATAGTGGAAGCAGGTGGTTTGCGCCAATGTCAATATGTTCACTAAATGGTATCATTCTGCTAACTGGGAATGCAATCTGCTGTGGGTGCAGAGTGCATCTGCGTCTGAGCGATAATCTCGTGGATGCTATGTATTACCGGTGGCAGCGCGAGCATCTTATAACATAAATCAAGTTTTGGAAGTCAGCTGTAAAGTCAGATTTGATCTTGAATTTTTGTCCCCCTTTAAAAAGGAATTCTGATCCTTCTCGCATGGTGGGGCATGCAGTGCAATTTGGTCAACCACAACTTTTCACTTTTGCATCTATTAAGGAAGCAGATAAAGGAAGTACGGTAATAGAAATAGAAACATTTATAATCTAGGTTTGTGGATTTTTGTAGCCCGTTGAATAGGATAGGTGTGCATTTAAAGTTTTCTAAATAGTCAATTTCTTTGGTTGTCAGTTCTTTTCCATGGGTTTTAAAAAGTGAAGATACGGTTTTCCTTATTTACTTTTGGGGGTGGGTAGTTTATGATTTTTCGTAATGTTGACATTCATTAAGCTTGGATATTACTAGATGTATATAGTATAATGTGTCCATTTCTATTACCGCACTTCCTTTATCTGCTTCCTTAATAGATGCAAAAGAGAAACAAAATGTGCTTGACCAAATTGCGCTACATGCCCCATCATGCAAGAAGGATCAGAATACCTTTTTGAAGAGGGACAACAATTCAAAATCAAATCTGACTTTACTGGTGACTCCCAAAACCTGATTTATGTTATAAGATGCTCGGGCTGCCAACGGAACTAAATAGCATACACAAGATTATCGCTTAGACGCAGATGCACTCTGCGCCCACAGCAGATTGCATTCCCAGTATATAGAATGATAGCCTTTAATGAACATATTGACAGATGCGCAAAATATATGAACTAAAACTTAGCAATTTCTAACATTCTATCGAAAGCAAATCTTGTTAAATTAAAAAAATCTAATCGTTCCCAACAGTTCTGATTCTCTCCCTTATATCGAAAAAATCCCTGATTACCTCCTCCTGTTTCGAACTCTACTACATCACACCATAACAAATAGATGTCATAACATCGGCAAAGAAATTTGAGAAATTTGAAAAGAAAATGCAAAACTGGTTATTTCTCCAAAAACCATGTCGTTATACATAAAATTTTATAACATGTTCCTTTAAATGATATAATACAAATCATCTGTCGTTTTTTTCATTCTATTTTATTATATGTATATATATATATATATATATATATATATATATATATATATATATATATATATATATATATATATATATATATATATATATATATATATATATATATATATATATATATATATATATATATATATATATATATATATATATATATATATATATATATATATATATATATATATATACATACATACACACGCACACATACACACACACACACACACACACACACACACATATATACATACAAATACATTCATACATACATATGTGAGTATACATATTCGATCTTCTTTATCAGCCTCAGAGATATTAGTAGGGAATAGTAATATGTGTACTATACATAAAGCAAAAGAGATACATGAGGTACATCGTTGAGAGATAGATAAACTTAGGTCTTTGTCTCGACACCTTATTTCTTATAGACATGCTGTGTTAAAAAGAGCAGAAGTATATGTATAGCATCTCGATATCGTCTAGCAGCGGTGTTGACATTGCATGATACATATATGTGCCACTCTAGATTTCGTCCATATCAAGTGTCCACTATTATCTATAAGTTTACACAGAACTAGCTGCCACAGATAGAACAGAGCACTCATTGAAAATAATATGTGATCCCACAATTATTTGACAGAAATAATATTGTTACTTAGCCGCAATATGTATGCCATAATTAATAATTAATTTAGAAATAACTTTTCAGGATACAAAATAGAAATGTTGCTTTCATATTTATTCATTTGTAGTCACATGTTGCTAAAAGTGAATCCATTTGTAGAGACAAGATACATTTGCATTCCAAATTTCCACTTCATAAAATATCTGTAAATATGTTTGTGTTTTTTTTAGCATTTATAAGTTTCTGCAGAACATATTTTATTTTGGAATAAATATTGAAATACTAATGTTCTGTTTCTATCATTGTTTAACATTTTTACCGATATAAATGGAGTTTGTGGATAACAACAATTCATTTGAAACCTCAATTAACACGAAACTTATTTTAGAAGTATTTATATTCCCTGTAAAACCAGTAGTCAAGTTACAAAATATACCCTCAAATCCGCAGTGAGATGCACGGAGACATAGTTACAGAGAGACGCACACTCGCACATACACATATGAACATGCATGTGTGAGTCTGCGTGTATTTATACACCCACACCAACACACACAGACATATAAATATATATATGTGCATATATAAATATATATGTAAATATATATATATATATATATATATATATATATATATATATATATATATATATATATATATATATATATATATATATATATATATATATATATATATATATATATATATATACATATATATATACATATATATATTTATATATATATATATATATGTACGTATACATAAATATAATAACATACACACACATACACACATATACACACACACACACGCACATATGTATATATATATATATATATATATATATATATATATAAACATGTATTCGTGTGTATGTATATATCCATGTAAGTATGTATGTATAGACATGTAAATTAATTTGAAAAATTATGGTATATCCTGATGTCATCACGTTTTGTAATTCAGTGTTGATAGCACTTAACGCTACAGCTTTTTCTTTTCCTTTTCTGTCTCGAACGCAGAAATTTCAATAAATTTTGTATGTGTTGTGTACAACAATCACTACACGACACATTAACGTATTAACAAAAATTCATGTCATCGCCTGCTTTCTCGTATTTCTCTTCGCTGGTGTTATTTAATTACTAAAATTATACCTAGCCTCAACTGAGTTCTCTTCTGAGTATACGAGTATATGTGTGTGTGCGTGTGTGTGTGTGTGTGCCCGTATGTCTGTGCCCGTGTGTGTGTACCCGTGTGTGTGCCCGTGTGTATGTGTGTTTGTATGTGTACTTGTGTGTTGTGTTTTTATGGATATATATATATAAATATATATATATATATATATATATACATGCACAAATATATATATAAATATATTTATATATGTGCAAAGATAAATGCATTCATATTTTCCTATATACATAAATATATGATGTTGTTGTTGTTTTTGTTGTTGTTCTTATTATTTTAAACGTTGCACAGTATACAATACCGTAAGGTTGTTGATATAAAATATTTGGTCTACCAGGGGTTTGTATTGTTTGTCAGGTCACAGCAATGACCCCAGTCAGACAGTAATTTACGCAATATGCGTGCAGTTCCAAGTAATGCCGACCTTTGCAATACACATAGGTTGTAGGGTGTTTCGAAAGTTTTCATCAGATTCTTTATCAGATTGGCTGGTTTTGAAACCAATGCTCCGATGAGAATATGGATAGATTTTATGCTTGACTCTCGTAGCTGCCATTTCTTAGGAATCTCAATTCTCAGGTCTCCATATTTATCAACCTTCTGTTTCTTTCATGATAATATTTTGATCTCCTGGCTCTGCCCCATGAATGCTTTTCCAAGTCTCCGCCACTCTTACTCTCCGTCGTTGGTGCTCATACCACGTCTTGCCTCTCTCTAGATCCCACTTTTTGCACTGTTTCCAATGAAGCTATTTCATCTAGCTGGTCGTGTTGCCACAACATGTAGTTTTAGGCAAGTCTAGGGCACTCGTTCGTGATATGGGCAATGGTTCCTTCAGTCTATTACAGATGCGGCACTGCGGAGACACTTACTAATTCCTAAGGTTGACTCTCCAGCTTGGTCTTGTGCTGCAAGTATAGAGCTCTCGGTGTTTTTCTTTTAAGGTTCTCTTCATCAGCCAGTCCTACTTATTTTTTCCAGCAACGTCTGTTGTGACTTCATGGAATTGATTGTATGGTCCCTTCTTGCGTAATTCTTCGATTGATTGTGTAGTCCCTTATTTATTATTATTATTATTATTATTATTATTATTATTATTATTACTATTTTGTTCCCTCTTAATCTGCACATTTGATATAATCACATTTGATATAAACACAAACATTTAAATGGATATGTTTTTTCTAAGGATGTGAGCAGTATTTTCCCTTGTCTTCTAGAGGTTTCTCAGAACCTTTTTTTTTTTATCAAACCTTGGGTACCTACAATGAGGAAAACAGAATTTGCTTTAAAATGCCGCATTTTTGTATTTTTTTTCTATTTCCATAATCTTGTAAAATTTCAGTGGGTCTCTTTTATGTCATCGCTAATGTCGCCGGATAGAATAGCCTGAAGTGTTCTTTCAAAGATGACCAGGAAGTCACAGATCGTGATATTTTAACCTTTAACTAATGTCTGAGGATGGAGATCATCCAAGTTTGCATATATTCCCATGTAAACACTGTCCTACCGTATCGTGGTGATTTTTGAGCACGTCGGGTGCTAGCACAGGACAGCTCGAAAACAGATGATCAATTGTTACTTCAGATTCTGCATTGTAGGACAGTACCCTTCCCTTTACGTATCAATAGCCACAAAGGGAAATGCTCTACTGGTTAAGGTCAAGCAAATCTGTGGTGTTGGGTAGAATATTTCCTATAGCCCATAATTTACACCAAGACGAATCATATACATGATAACGAATCCAATCAGTGATTTTTGCTACCCATGGTAACTATTAACAAAGTTTTTTGAACCGAGATAATATTAATATATACATATATACATATTCATAAATACTTACATACATACATGGTAGATGTTAGGCATAGAGTGCAGACAACTTTATGACTGCCTCCTTCGAAGTTTACCTCAGTTTTATGAAAGAACAATAGATCCCCACGAAGTTCGTACAGCACGAAAGGTATAAAAACGCTTACAGATCACAAATGAGTGTCACCGAAAGTATCAACCATATTAATGCCAACTACGCAAGAATATCTTCCAGGTATCATGAGGCATGTTGCGGTGCCCAGACGCGTGCTGAACAGGATAACAAAAGAATATTTGTTCACAAGAATATACATGGAACTTAGAAATGAAAATAGCCACCAGGTTAAAACACAACTGGTCAGATAGTGTTGCGTAGGACCAAAAGTAAATATATGGTGTGATGTGGATATCAGCTGTCATCTGGAAACCAATGCGGTTAGAAAAATGCAACAGACAGACATTTATGGATTATGGATCAGGAGTTTGCAAATCTAGTACCTAAGTATCACGTGCTGCTTCATACCTATTACTATTAGAGCAACGGGATACGTACCAAGCTGTCCGAAGCGAAATAAGTCATGCGCTACAAATGATCACGATAATTAGTCCGTTAAAAAATTACAAGACCTCATTAAGATCTAAAAGATGATAGCTGAACACAAGATGCTTTCCTTCACAGGCTTGCTAACTTGTAGGTGTGTATTCAAAAACAATTCTAAATTAAAAAGAGAAAGAGAATATACATACATATATATACATAGAGTTAGTGTTAGAGAGAGAGTGGAGATTTATATGAATTTGCTCTTGTTAGAAAGTGGTCAAACCTATTAGTGAATAAATATTCGTGTATTAGTAGAGTTGCAAATAGACGTGAAATATTTATTAAGGTTGGTAATGAATGCATGTGATTTATATTATACTCACATTTTCCGTGTAAGCTAATTACGGAACGTAACAAGAATGTAACCAGTATCTGGTGGATATTGATTGATAAATGATAACCTAAATGATACAACTTTCTTTGACTATTGAGAAATGATATTATATTTGATTTGGTGTAAATTGCAATCTTTCTATCAAGATAACGAACGTAACCGTATTGCGTCCGTAATATATATTCCCCGTTAGTATTTCATATGACCAAAAGCAGAAATATTTACACACAATTAATTATTCCATATTTCTAAAAACGTGGCAGTTTGTAGCTAAATGATTAAAGTATACACTTTGTAATACAATGTCAATGGTCTGATAGTAGTAGAACATATATTGTTTCTTGTTATCAAATATTTATTAATACATTCTAAATGATGATGTGTACAGAGAAATTGTCTGTAAGCTCAAACTTAGGAAAACCATGACTGAGGATCAAGGATAATCTCAAAGCTACTCTACTACTCTAAAGTGTCAAATATTCCGCCATAAATGTTTGAAAAGAACTGCATCTATTTGCGATAACGGGACAGATAACTTGCTAGATACAAATGGAAAAATGTGTCTAAGCTATCTGGATCCGCTGCAAAGAATCGCGAGCAAAGATGATGTATCGATGTAACAACCACTTTGTGTTATATTACCTCTCATATAACATATATAACTTCACTTCTGATGATACGTGTATTTGCAAGTGCTTATGTTTGCGCATGCTCGTGTAACATGACTGTTGACATTTCATTCCTGTTAGAAAATGTGACATACCAAAATTGCAACTTGGGTGGGACCAGCAATCATGTCAGTGGACTAATTCCCAAAATAATTACAGCTAATATATATATATAAGTGTGTGTGTATGTGTGTTTGTATGCATATCTGTCTCTCTCTCTCTCTCTGTATATATATATATATATATATATATATATATATATATATATATATATATATATATATATATATATATATATGTATTTCTATGTATTTAAATATATATATGTATATATATTTAAATACATATAAATACATATAGATATACTTCTACATTTGTATGTATATATGTAGATACTTATATATGTAAATGTGTGTGTATTTTTTATAAAGCGCTAAAAAGGTAAATAAAAATATATATAATCCTCCAGCTGTACACGTCTGAACTACCAAGAGGAGATCTCTTCACTCAACTGGTTTGCAATCTCTGCATACCAGACATTTCAGGTGCAGACACTATGGCACAGAGTTTTGATATTCAGTATTCAAATAATATAGGTCTGGTGTGTGGATTATGTCGACCATACAAGGGGACTCAATTTAATTGCCTAATTCAACATAAACTTAATTATATTTCACACACACACACACCTACACACACGCACACACTCATACACACACATGTATAAAGAAATTTTATTTACAAATGTAGTGTTGAGCATTCATTCTCATCATTTAATATTTACGTATGTATAGACACATGCAAACGCACACACACGCACGCACGCACATACACGCACGCACGCACACACACGCACGCACATACACGTCACCCCCCATATATATATATATATATATATATATATATATATATATATATATATACATACATATATATATATATATATATATATATATATATATATATATATATATATATATATATATATATATACATACATAATTTGTTATCTCCAATGTGGTGTTGAGCATTGATTCCCATTTTTTAAACATTTATGTATATATATACATTCATTCGCCATGTTGCGCCACTGAAATGTACATGTTTTCCCCCCTCTCTCTCTCTATGTTTATTTTCTCTTATTACTTTCTATTGCAGAGCGTAGGATCGAAACGTAAAAGCCGTTTTCATTTATCCTGAGTGTCAAATTAATACACTTGCTCTATGGACATATACCTGTCGTCTTTTGTTTTTTCATAAATTTCATATATATACACTTACATAGATACTGAATCAGGCAGGCACAACCTCATAAACTTTTTTGTTAAGAACGATGCTTACTATCTTGGCTACCATTAATTTACAGATGCTTTGAAAATTAGGAATAATTATCACCAATTATAGCACACAAATACAAATTAGAAAAGCATCAGAGTTGTGATTCGTAGAATTCACTAGATGGTTTTCAGTATTTGATAACATTCTTTACATTTTCAACCTACATTCCCCAAAATGAGTTTATACATGACAGGAAAATAATTGTAGTGCATATCATGCCGAAAGACATGTATCTATCCTTAATAATACATCATACTGACGGCATCAACAAAATGTTATCGTTGAAAGAAACTATTGCACAGAAATATTAATATAAAACAAATGTGACTCCGGGGAAATTTCATTGTGTGATTTAAAATTCATTGCAGAAATTACAATCAGAGATTCAAAGAAAATTTGAAAACGATGCCACTAACAGAATGTATTTTTGATAACGGAATTAATATGTCAATTTACATTGAAATTTGTATGATGTATAAAACAATAGCAAAAAGAATGCATACGTGCACAGCAAGTAACTAAAGATATATTTTGTAACGCAGAAGCAATCCGACTGATGATTCCTCGCATATATACATATCAGTATGCGCGTGTGT
>NC_142928.1:68905738-68918238 GCF_046866305.1 Octopus bimaculoides
GGTGATTTTATTTAGAAGAGAACATTGTTTTTGTTGTGGGGGTGATGTTCCAAATGGAGATGGATAGATAGAAATATAAGTAGGTAGATAGGCTGATAGATAGACATATAGATAGTCAGACAGATAGAGAGATATGTAGAGGAAGAAAGAGAGAAGGGCTATCTCCCTTCCTATTCACCATTCATTCATTTATTTAGTCATTTACCATTCTATTGAATGAATTTAAATATGGTGACCTCTTCAAAAATAAGAAAAAAATGAAAAAAAAGTCAGGTGCGTTTTGGCCATCACTGAATGTCTTTTTGCTTTCTTTCTCTCTTCCCCATTCCTTCCGTTTTCCGTCTTTTATTCTTTTTCTCCTCTTTGAGTTATGTTTAGAATACAAAATGTACTGCCTCCCCTTCCAAACATTCAATTTTGGAGATGATTATTTGATGAAATGTGGTTCCGCATGAAAAAACAAAAAAAGCATTAGTATAATATTCGCAAATTAACAATTAAATAATAATAATAATATATATATACATATATAATATAGATTTTAAAAAAAATTATATATTTCTTTATTTTTAAATTGTAAATTTACAAATATTATACCAATGTTTGTTTTCACGCAGAACCACATTTCATCAAAAAATTCTCTCAAAAATTATTTTTTGGGGTGAGGTTCCATGACAATGTTTCGAAGCAGAGGCAGTACATTTTGTATTCTAATCATAATTCAGAGGAGAAAAAGAAAGAAAGAAGGAAAATTGAAAGGGGAAGAGAGAAAGAAAGCAAAAAGTCTTTCAGTGATGGCCAAAAGCTTTTTTTTTTTGTGTGAAGATGTCAACATCCTTAAATACGGTATTGCTTACATTCTCCGAGCGTCTACTGATACTTTACATGTACCACGTCCTCCTGTTCTTGTATTTTGTGTTTGTTGTTCTATTTTTGGACTTACTATATATGTGTGTACATGCATACATGCATGCAAACACACACACACATATATATATATATATATATATATCCATACATGAATATATATATATATATATATATATATATATATATATATATATATATATATATATATATATATATATATATATATATATATATATACATACATATAAATCTATATATACGTATTGACACACACATATATATATATATATATATATATATATATGTTTACATCTCTATATACATATATATGCATATATATGTACGCATATATATAGAAATGCCTAATTGTGGTACATACCCAGACCAAACTGGAGACGCGGAATTCACATTCTAGCAAGGACAAACATTCTCAAGTAAGACCAGCTTCACATATGCTTCCCAGAACCGTAGCTATGTCCTAACCTGCTCTGGTTGTGGTCACAAATATGTGGGCCAAACGTACCTACTTTGAGACGCAGAATCACTGTACTTAAAGAACAGATTCGTTTCGTTCAATACTGAGGGAACATATCGAAAGATAGCACTGAGCGAACATATCGATAGATGCGCAAGTAATAAAATGCCGAATTTTTATATCTTCCCATTATATTAATGCAATGATTCAATCTCAGTACAAGAACGCCTAAACAAGGAAAACCTGTGTATATATATATATATATATATATATATATATATATATATATATATATATATATATATATATATATATATATATATATATATATATAAATATATATATATATATATATATATATATATATATATATATATATATATATATATATATATATATATATACATACATACATACATACATACATACGCATACAAATCTACAAGTGCTTTTGTCTGTGTTGTGCGTGCTTACCATTTTAATAGAATTTATTTTTGTATACATCAATGTCACTATACAAACCTATGAATCTACCTAGCACTTTTCCATTCACTCAAAGACATGTATCTTCCCATATCTTATCCGTGCATTAAATTACTCACTATCATTCCCTAGTACTTTCACTTCCTCCCCTTCTCCCATATCTTTCCCTCTGTCACTGTCTCCCCTTCTTCCTCTGCAACTCTTAGAGATACGTTATTCAGGTATATGTTACTTCTTCATCATTGTATATGGCTTGTCATTTCCTCTGATACTCTTTCTTTTATTCATACATTCTCCTTCGTTCCCTCAATCCT
This sequence comes from Octopus bimaculoides, assembly GCF_046866305.1. Taxonomy (NCBI): domain Eukaryota; kingdom Metazoa; phylum Mollusca; class Cephalopoda; order Octopoda; family Octopodidae; genus Octopus; species Octopus bimaculoides. The sequence goes on from NC_142928.1 coordinate 68,907,881, forward strand.
CAACACTTAGTGCTTCTTTAACGTTATATTTAATACTCATTCGCTTCCACCTTTTCTTTTATTTCCATTTCCATATCGAAGCAAAATCAATCGGAAAGCTATTCTTTCATATCAGAATTATTTACTAAGGTAATAGGCTTATGAAATTTTCCGCCAGAGATATTTATCTGTGCCAAGAAACAAATGTAAAAAGATATTCCCGCTTACCGAAATGGATGGTAAAGTAAGATAACAGTAAAATAGAGGTTTCACTAAATATCACACAAAAGCACACACAAACACGAACCCACACATGCACTCGCATACAAACACTCCCACATACACCCATCCACACATACTCACTCACACAAATATACGCGCGTGTGTACACATGTGCATATATATATATATTAGTATAATTCTAACTAAGGATATGTTATATGTACAGAATACATCTGAATATATATTATGTAGCTATATACGTAATTCCTGTTCCAGATGTTTAAGATGACAAAGAATGCTCAGCATATATAGAACTGGTTTACTTTGTTAGAAGGTATGGAACGGAAAATAAGAAGCAGGTACATATATTGATTGATGACTAAGTGTTATTGAGGGGAAGGCTCAATATATATATATATATATATATATATATATATATATATATGCATACAAATCTGCAATTGTCTGTGTGTTTTGTGCGTGCTTACCATTTAAATATGTATATGTGTATATGTATATATATATATATATATATATATATATATATATATATATATATATATATATATATATATATATATATATATATATATATATATATATATATATATATATATATATATATATATATATATATATAATATAATAATAACAATAATCAAAAAGAAAAGATCCAAGGTAGATCTCCATAAGAGCATTAGTATTGCCAGCAAAGAATTTTGACAAACATTTGTGGAATTTATTCAAAGATTATTTCAAACTATGAAATAAAAGCTCTCCTTAAACACCAGGAAAAAAAAATGAATATTTATTATTTATAATTAGACTTAAATTATTACCTATAATTCTTTTAGTCATGTATGTGAGAGAGTTGTTTGATAGCTTTTTTTTTATACATGCTAATTTTTATTAGAATCGATATGATTCAGTCGCGTCACAAACTTGGAGAATATCTGCTACTGAAAATGTCTTGTGTCTTTTACATTCTGTATTTATATAGTAGGTGTATATATATATATATATATATATATATATATATATATATATATATATATATATATATATATATATATATATATATATATATATATATATATATATATATATATATATATATATATATATATATATATATATATATATATATATATATATATATATATATATGTATATCTGTATGTATCACTGTATATATTTTTACGTATGCATAAGCATATGCATAAGTATATATATGCATATATATATATATGCGAGGGGGGTTATGTGTCTTCCCATCCGATTATACATCTATCTGCACACACACACACACACACACGCACACACGCACACACATACACACACATACACACACACACACACACACATACGCACACACGTACACATACGCCGACACGCAAGCATGCGCGCAGATACAAATATATCTTGAATGTTTGTTTCTGCAACATAAAAGTATTGCTTCGTTGTCAAAATGGATCTTTGGTCATTTATCGAGTAGCATTATTGGTTAATTGAGAATGCTTGCAACTAGTTGTTGACGGAGGATCCCCTACTATAATATTTATTCGTTTATGGAGATCATGCATATGATATTTATGTAATATTAGCAAAGTAAGTATTTATGAAAAGTAACTCTTCGAAACGCTTAGTTTAGGGGCAGCTGATGAAGGAAATATTCTCTATGTGGCCTGTTTCTTTTCTGTAATCTGTTTATGTTGTGTTTTTCCTTTTGTACACGTTTTTTTTGTGACACCCTGTACCCAGACATGCATATATATATATATGTATACACACACACACACGCAAACACGCACACACACATATATATGTATATATATATATATATATATATATATATATATATATATATATATATATATATATATATATATATATATACATATATATATATATATATATATATATATATATATATATATATATATATATGTATATATATATATATATATATATATATATATATATATATATATATATATATATATATATATATATATATATATATACTAGCAGAAATACCCGGCGTTGCCCGGGTTAAAGAGGATAATGAAATCTAAAAACGCCGTCTAGACTACGCATCATCTTTATATATAGAGATGTATATACACACACGCACCCAAACACACGTATATATATGTATATCAATATAAATATATGAAAGTCAATGAAGTTTCGTAAAAGAAGGTGATCATGTACATACTTTCTTGCTGTTGTGATTATAACACCTCATTGTAAACTATGTTCCTTGTTTTCCCTTGTGGAGCATATACAAATAGGTTTTTTGTTGCTTCCCACTCTTGAGCAGCCATCATACAGTTGTCCATGTGAGAGGCAGGGCTCTTCCAAGAGAAGACCAGCTACAGACAGTTTTTGACCCTGATATTTGTTTATGGACGTGGCAAAAGTCACACGAAGGGGGAATTGTAGTCTTCTGAATGTAAAAGGAATGTCTGCTCCTGATGGAGTAAGAGGAATTCTTGGAATAAAGACGTCATCCACTTTTGCACATCCACAAAGAATGGTAGCCTCGATAACGTGTGACATCATTTTCTAAATAATGCTCATCTGATATGTTCGGGTTAAAATTTCATCAACATCAAAAATATATGAATTTTCATGGGAGTTATGACCGTTATGCAAACAATATAATTTCCAAATTTCATAAAGATCCATTCAGTACTTTTGACATAGTTTTGGATAAGAAAACAAATGACTAATGTGTGTGTTTGTGTGCATGTGTATGTGTGTGTGATGGGTGTATATATGTATAGATATCTGTATGCATGTATATATGTATATATGTGTACATATTACATGAACATCAATATATATATATACATCTACACATACGTATACATATACATGTATGTATAGATCTATATATATATACATATACGTGTACATCTATATGTATACATATACATCTCTCTCGCTCTCTCTTTCTCTGTCTCTCTCTTTCTCTCTCTCTCTCTCTTTCTCTCTCTCTCTTTCTCTCTCTCTCTCTTTCTCTCTCTCTCTTTCTCTCTTTCTCTCTCTCTCTCTCTGAAAGTATCTGTCATTACAGTATCGAAATGGTGAACATATACATCTCTCTCTCTCTCTCTCTTTCTGTCTCTCTCTTTCTGTCTCTCTCTTTCTGTCTCTCTCTTTCTCTCTTTCTCTCTCTGTGAAAGTATCTGTCACTACAGTATCGAAATGTGATTGTTTCAGTTACTGGAATAGTTTCATTTTTAAAGTGAAAGTATTTGACATGAGTGTTTTTGTTTCACTTTTGACACGTAATACTTAAATAGTGAAGGAGATATTATGTTGCCGTGTGGTCGAACTCTGCAAGAAGTTAATAAACTTTTTTGACTAAAACACGACTGGAACCCTAAGTAAGGCATGTGTAAAATTTGAATGAAATTGGTTGCGTAGTTCTCGAGTTTTAGGGATTCACACAGACAGACAGACAGACAGACAGACATACATACAGACATACAGACAGACATACCGACAGACAGAGAGACAGACAGACAGACACACATTCTCATTTATATATATATAGATATATATATATATATGTATATATATATATTTATGACATCTACCACAAACCTACAGACTCACAACAATACCTCCTTTTTACCTCATGCCACCCAAGACACACCAAGATAAATATCCCCTTTAATTTAGCTAAACGAATTTGCACCATTGTCTCTGACCCAACCACTCGAGAAATACGCTTACAAAATCTCAAAAAAAACACTGTTACAACGCCAATATCCCTCCACACTCATAGATCTTGGAATAAAATGTGCCAAGGAACTTGACAAAAACATACTAAAAACCAACCAACATAATAATACACCCAACCCCAAAATAATTCCATACATCTCCACCCATAACCCCAATAACATCGAAGCATTCACTATAATTAAACAAAACCTCCCCTTACTCACCACAGACCCGAAAATGAACAATATCATTAATACACACAACGTCCTTAAATGCAAAAGGCAATACAAATCTTTGAAAACATTATTAACCAATTCCAAATTACATACACCACTTCCACCCCCATCAGTTAAAAAATGTGCACGCCCTAATTGTGGAACCTGCCCCTACCTACTTGAAGGCTCTGAGTTTACCTTCAAACGAGGAACAAAGTTTAAAATTAAAACCAATTTCTCTTGTTCCTCGAGTAACCTCATTTATGTCCTTACTTGCGCAGGTTGCCAAAACTTCTATATCGGACAGACGAGCCTCCCATTACGTAGAAGAGTAGCTGTCCATAAGGAACAAATAAACTTCCCTCAATACCGCCAAATTCCACTCAGTGGCCACATAGACTCTTGCGCCAGAAACAAAAACCCTAAATTCATTATATTCCCTTTCTATCAATGTAAAGACAGAATCTCCACACAAGAAAGAATCAACAAGGAGAATCTTTTCATAGAGAAATTCCAACCATTTCTTAACACACACACCCCTCAGTGACCTTATTTCTCTATGAACAGACACAAACTTCCTGTTTGGAAAAAAAGAGTTCATAACTCTAACTAAAAACACTTGTCTCCCCTTACACAGACTTCCTGTTTTGACACCACATTTCCTGCTTAACACAAACTTTTAACCCTTTTTTTAAACCTAACAAAACTCTCAACTCTCATGCATCCTTATTTTTCCTACCAATTTATACATGAACTACTATTGAACTACAAAAGCTCAAAGACAATATAATGTATGGGTATATTTATTTTTTTTATATACTATTGTTATATATATTATTTTCTTCATTTTGTACTTTTTTGTACTTCTTTGTAAAAAAACATTTTCATTCTCCTTCTTCTTGATAATTTGCTTCATCGCAATGAAAACCGGTTAGAAAAAATCTGTATTAAATTATGCTCCCAGTTCAGCATTCTGGCTTTTTTTCATTTTCCTATATATATATATATATATATATATATATATATATATATATATATATATATATATATATATATGCTCACACTATCACGAAGGTAAACATGCTTCCGGTCATCACTATTACTAACAACATTTCATTTAGTGCATAATGTAGATCAACGTATCGCTTCCAAAAAGGAACGATTATATGTTGACAGACTCGGATGACGCTTTTGTTTAACTGGATTTCAGACGGATAACGACAAGAACAACATGAACTGAATTAAATCTAAAATAAAGAAACAGTGTATCGGAATATCTTCACGACATATTTTAAATAATCACTTTCCAGCCATCAAATATGAAATAAATTTTCATAACATTTTGAACAGTCGATTTCAGAGATTCAATTAACTTTAGGCCGCAGGAAGCCAGTAACGAGAATCATTAGGTACATTTGATGTATTGTAAAATGATGATTGTTTTAGAAATGTTTTATGATAATTAGTAACTTAATAAGAAATCTCTACATCTCCGGCAAAAACAGTTCATTAAATGCAATATTATTTTAATTTTCTTTTGTTAATTAATTATTCTTGATAACTTTGCTAGCTATGGTTTAGGATATGCACGAATAATAATTTAATACAATATAGTATATGAATGTGTAAATTCGTATGTCATGTACTCTTCTGAAGCAATAAATATAGAAATCAAATGGTTAAATATAGTTTCATACACTTAAGAATAATTTACTCACCTAGTTATATACAAATAAATGTCTCTAAAGCATATTTCCTTTGACCTCAATTTATTAAAATTAAAAGTTTAATTAACATACAATTCTGTGTGTAGCTTCTTATTCTGTAAATTGTATTACCTTTTTAACATCAATTTGAATGCTCAGGAATTTTGACTAAAACAAAAATAACGAAAAAACCTTTTAAACTATTATACTAAATACCTTAACGTTATTTTGCCAATATATCTTTGGCCATATTTACCTATACCCTTATTTAGCCTTACAAGTCCAATGCATCATTTGAAAATTTCAATCATCTCTTCTTAATTTCAGAGCGTAAAACATTCAGAGAAATATAAATTAAACTTTTCATTCATACATGCACACGTTCCATTCATAGTTGATGAAAATTTAAATATATATAGTGCATATCATATCCCATTGAAGATATGGTGGACTCAAGCCCCACCCATACTAATCCTAATTGTTCTCTTCGTGTTTATAGACGGTACATTGAAATACGAGGTAACTATTTTGGTTGTTGAGCATATCAAATTTGTAAGATTTCTGTTGCAAACTATGGAACTTGAATGTTTCACCAACACGCACATACACACACGCCCGCACGCACTCACGCACGTAAATACACACAGACGCACACACACATATGTACAGCCTGATGTATATATATATATATATATATATATATAATATATATATATATATATATATATATATATATATATATATATATATATATATATATATATATATATATATATATATATATATATATATATATATATATATATATATATATATATATATATATATATATATATATATATATATATATATATATATATACACACACACATATGTATGGGCCGTGCAGAATTACTCCATAACTCTTGCTCCTAAACATCAACTGTATTATTCTTTTAACCGTTATATCTGATCTGAAAATGCTGATCTCTTTCTCACAACATCGTATTTTATTTGGGTCTCTGAACTAGAATCTCTTACGAGCATTTTAGTTACCTTATTTCTTTCAATGTCCCTCTCTCATCGACCATTTTCCAGTCACTCTCGCAATGAGATGCACGAGTGGTTTAAATCGAAGGTGTTTCAATTTTCTTAGCTTATGGTATTTGGTCAGACCAGTTTTGTCTTCCATTTATAAAGCCTCGATTTTAACAAATTACTACTCCTAGAAACTTGTCTTTGCTGCAGGTCCTACTCCCTTATAATTTTGTTTCACTTATTACAGCAGTGTCTATCAGATACACATATAGGCTAGACCGTAATCTTTGTAACTTATAGTGTTGAAGAATTCCATGTGTTTTTTTTTTCTTTTATGTAAGAATATTCTATTGACTAATATGTAATGCTTCGAATACCCAGATGCGTAAATTTGTTCATGATCGTTAATTGTTTTTCATTAAACTAAGAAATATATTATTCCTACTACATTCTAGCCACTCCATAAGCAGAAGAAAAAAATTAGCACTCTTTGACTTGAAATAGTAGCAAAGTAATAACATAATGAATGCCGTATATCATATTATTTCACTGAGGTCAGCGTATCACCATGGAATTCCATTTAATTAAAAATAGTTAATTTAACAGCTTTTCCTATTCATTTAATTCTAAGTACACAAGTCATAGACATTTGAACAACTGACACTTAAACTATAGAATAGTTAACTAGACATCGTAAACTAATGTATTGTCTTTCTAATAAGTTATCATTCGATTGTTTGTTTGTCAGTAATAGCTACCTGATATCATTACTCTGAATTACCTGTTGCAATGATAATTGGACACAAGAACTTATTTCGTTTTCATGGAGATATTTAGCGTCACGCAAATCTCTCCCTGAGGATGTTCAAAATTGGCTTACAATTTGATGTTAAATAGAGAGAATGCAATCCGAAATTAATCTCTGAACTTGATAGGTGAGGGAAATGACTTTTCACTTACTTCTAATGTAAAGAGATTCCCATTTACCAAGTGGAATATCCCGAGAGCAAAATACATTTTAAAGAGATAATTTACGAAACAAATACTGGAAGATTTAGACCTCACAGGTTGTCTTTGTATAGAGTGAAATCATTTTTGAGTGAATAAATATAGATTATGTTTACAGAATGAATGAGGTGATGTATCCAGTGTTTAAGAAATAAAAAGAGTATTATAGTTATTAATTTTCTTTGTTAACATACCAGTGGGTGGTAATCTGTCATAGCCACGATCGTTTTTAAAAATTTAATTCATTATTATATCGTATCAACAATATCCTCTAACGGGAACGTAAACACACCAACATCTATATGAAGCGATGGTGGGGGAAGAAAGATACACAAACACACACACACACGTACTACGGGCTTCTTCCAGTTTCCGTCTACCAAATCCATTTACAAGGGTTTGGTCCGCCCGTGGCTATAGTAGGACGCTTTCCCAAGGTGGTACTTAGTAGGACCTAACCGGAACCTTGTGGTTGGGAAGCAAGCTTCTTTCTCTTTAGAAAAAAAGCATATCGAGAGCGATGGTAGCTTTGTTTGTCTATGCACTAGAAATTTTCAGAAGGTTTGCCTTATTAGTGTCCAAAACAACGATTGTTTGCAAACGCTGTCGTAGTTTTCACGTTCCCAGAATTGTACGGTTTTGCATTAGTGGTAAAATTTATTTTGAGATACTGTTATGAATTAGTTACGACTATCTTAATATTGTCCCCATATTTGCTTAATTGCACCATATATATATATATATATATATATATATATTTGGTGATGGTTATATTTCTTTGTAATTGTTATTAAATGTATATTTCTATTTAATATATATTTTTGTTTCCTTTTTGTTATGTCTCAAGCCACTGCGATCTGGCACCTTCGGATGATCTCTACTCAACCGCTACACGACGGCTACTCAACAGCTACTGTACTCCTCTACTACGGCTAGACTACCTCTATTTATATGCCTTGGGTGATCCTACTTCTTCGCTTGGGGGCGTCGACACAACACTTTTAGATGTTTCACACCATAGGATAATCAAACGTTTCGATATTGAACCACGCAAAATTTTACAAATTTGTGAAAATATATGAAACAATAATACCAACGTCGTTTTCAGGAGATTACTGGCCTTTCCCAGAATCCAAAGATCCTGTAGTTTTAGACTCCTGTTCCACATATCTACAATATTTTAGACTTAATGTAAATCATTGGAATGCGAAAGGTGGTAGTGATAGTCATATAAGATCTCTAATCCTTAAAAAGACCAACCGCAGCGTAGATTCCGCAACCCGAAGTGTGCTATTTATTATAATGTAAAAAAAAATGCATGTGAACAATTATCTTTTGACAACGTCGAATAAAAACGATGGGCATCTGTTGTAGAAGAGGATTTAAAGTAGGAATGTTAACATTTTCTGATACATTAAATTATACGAGAAGGAAGAAAATATGAAAAAATATATTATTATCTTAATGTTGCAGCGTTTGAAAGCGTTTCCAGTGCTCTTTAGACAAATGCTTAGAAAGTCATAAATATATAAATTTACCAACATATGTGGAAACAATTTTTTTTTTTTTTTTTTTTTTTTAGTGGGGATACGTCTATAAAAATGAGAAAAAGAGGAAAGAAAACTGTTTCAACTATGGAAATTTATGTTTTATTGGACAATTTCTCAGTACATAGCAGATTATAAGATTTCCTTTCTGGAATTGTTTTAGAGATTGTGGGTAAAACGTAATCCTAAAAGTATTTCGCGTAAGAATAAATGTGGCATGGCAATGATTTAAGCTTGTATTTCTCGATTAAATACGCAGCTGCTATTGCCTATATTCTTTTTCCGTGAATACTATATAATGCGCCCAAATTAAAACAATTGAAAGAACATTGATCAACGATTAAAACTTTAATCTTAGCTTAATCGAGCAAGAGATTAGCAAACTGTTATAGAAAACCCTACAGTAACAATCAAATTAGACGTATTTTAGTATTTCATATTTTGTGATGTGAAGACTTTCATAGCAACTTCTACATTTATGCATAAACATACAGTTATACATACACGACTGCATCAATATATATGTGTATTGACGTGTGTTCGTATGAGTGCGCTTCTGTATACACAACAGGGCTTCTTAGATACCATACATACGTGTGCGCGTAGAGACATACACACACACGCACACACATACACCCGCTCACACATGTATGAATTCATGCTTTCAATTATATAATTTTGTATCGAAACATCTGAAAACTTATACACACACACGGACACTATATATATATATATATATCTTTTATTTCTTTACACGTTTCAGTCATGAATTTGCGATCATGCTGGATGAGTGCGTATATGTATGTATATATATATATATATATATATATATATATATATATATATATATATATATATATATATGCAGGGCAGGGAGTAATAATTTGTAGTTTTGAAATCAGTAGTTCTTTGACTGCTATTTCTGAATT
>NC_142928.1:68920738-68965738 GCF_046866305.1 Octopus bimaculoides
AAGAGTACCAACAAATCACTTGGATTAGCTACACAATTTTTCAAAATTTTATGGTTTTGTGTCAAACAAAGAAACCAGTACTTGGCAATAGCTAGTGTTGCATAATTGATATACCTTTCTGGAGATAGTTTCTTTAAACTGTTTTGTTTTTACATTCCTTTATGTCATTCGTGACATCAGTGAACACCAGGGACGCTCATCTTTTCAACGATGTCAAATTATGTGGTCACTACAATGTAATTAGGTTTCAGATGATGGATAATCTTTTTGTGTTTTACAGTTTGAAACAAAGACAATTTTAATAGAATTCACACATTAACGAATTCAATATAGCAATTAGCGTCGGAAGCTATTTTGTTAAATATTGTCTGATGTATAACGATTTTCTATTTAGTTGATTAGCTTAAAATTTTGAGAGCTGGGTGTGGAACTCAGCAAACGAATTGGTAAACAAATATTCGATTATATCCAAATATTAGTTTTAAGTGAGGCCTTGTTTTTTCGGTAAATTTGATCAAGAAACATTTTCAAAATTAAAACTGATTAGTAAATAGATGTTACACGTATATAGATGCAACGTACGGTAATAAAGGACAAAAGTAAAAGCAATACAAAGTAAACGCAAAACAAAGCAGAAGAGATGAAGCACAGTGGAAAATACTACTGAGCTTAACAACAGAATCGCATATAAAATGGTGTCGGATAGTGTGCTTATATGAAAGTAAGCAAACTGAAAAAAAAACCGAAATATTTTTCCATTATTATTTTATTTAATCTTTAAATATGTATCTTTATACCTCCATGATTCTCATTAAAATTAATACGTCGGTGCGTAGCTGTTATAAGCTGATGAAAATTAAGTTTTGTTAGTGAAATTATAAACATCGTACAAATCATTAAGTGACCAGATACGTAAGGACATATTTGTAATAAGTTTATCTTCCTATTTGCGACATATTGTCGAACGTGATCTCAGAACAAATATTCGGCGCTATTTGCAAGAATCAAATTATGTGCATTGAAAATTATTGGCGAGGAATGTCAAATGTTATTCCGTTTTGATGTACCCTTTTATGTAGTGGCTATTTTGGGTAAAGTGCTAAATCAATCATATATTTATAGCATACCTCAATTCAGGAACGTATATTTCAATTACTATTGCGAAACATTATTTTTATTCATCTCAAAATATTATTCCCTTAGTTTATTTATGCACGTGTTACTCATTAAAATGGAAATGTTCAGCTGTTGCTCAATATTTTGATGTCTTTCTTGCATAGACAGTTATTCTAAATAAAATCTTTTTCTCAATAGGAAGAGTTAGTTCACGTTTCTCACTATAATTTAATTTCTATTCGATAGGGAGACCAATAAATTAGTAACTTTGAAGAATTAATAATTTTATTTCCATCAAAAGTTATGCGGTCTTCAAAATTCTATACGAAACCAATTTGAATAATAACTGTGGTAAACTTCTTCTGACACGAAATAGAGAAATTTATCTAGAATATGATACAGACTTAAGATAAACCAACGAATGCCGTTTATACAATCGAGTAATAAAAATGGTGGGTATAATTACTTACAAAAATTTAACATATGCCATCCCAGTCTAAATATTTCTCTACTACTCTCTCATTTATCTCTATCTGGGGTACTTTGTGTTTGAACATCAATCCTATTGATATGTGTTGTCTGAGACAATCCAGATGCTAGAGAAATCAAATTATATTTTCGTTTCATATAGTTCACAATCTTTTCTTGCTAAAATGAAACTTTTGATTATTTAATCACATTCCGATATCTCGGGTTACATATTACAGTCTCTTTGCGTTAGCTTTTATCAATGGAGTAGCCAAGTGCTCTAATTAAGTGACTGATTTATTTTCTCTCAGAATGTCCGTGTGAGTGAGTGTAAATATGTGTGCATATATATATGTATGTGTGTGTGTGTGTGTGTATAATTTCTCTTTACTTGTTCTTTCTACTGTAACCTCTGGCGTAAGTGCAGTATACGCTATTCTAGTATAAGAAAGTCTAATGTACTTTTTCGTTTCTGTTTTAATTCTATCTGAGGATTTTTCATATTGCCATTTTCTAAGTTTTGAAATAGCTTTTAGTAGTATTTTGCACAAATTATTCAATACCATAACTAAAGAAAATCGGTTCTAAATATAAATATGTTTAATTTCTACAAATATTTTTTCTATTTCATTTCAGGTGGAATAAAAATACAACGTTTTGGGACATATGAATTTAAGAATCTCGAGCAGTATGTGGGTAAAATTTCATGATATCTTTCAGTCATAAATACATACATACATACATACATACATACACACATATTTATGTATGGATATATATATATAATTTTGGAAAAAAACCTGCTGAAATCTCCCCATATCGGAAACTTGCTGGCTTATGCGTTAAGGAGGAAATAAAAGTCGTTTTGATATTCCAATCGACAACATTATTGCGCACCCTATGACTGTGATTTGGCATCGGTTGGTAGATCAGCTGATTACTAGACCGCACTCAATATTCATCTATCTATTGGTTATTATTTCTTCTTAACTAAACCTACAATGGTCTGGATATCACTCATGACAGTAATTTATTTACGATGAGTTAGACCTTCTAGCGACAACAATCATAGCCTCACACTGTTTCCAATATATGTACATACATACAAACACACACAAACACACACACATACATACATACATACATATATATATATATGTATATATATATATATATATGTTTATATATATATATATATATATATATATATATATATATATATATATATATATATATATATATATATATATATATATATATATATATATATATGAAGGTACATGCTTCATTGGTTAGAACGTCGGGCTCACAATTATAAGGTAGGGAGTTCGATTCCCGGACGGGGCTCTGTATTATGGTCTTGAGGAAGACCATATTTCAGTTGGCTCCAGTTGTCACGGTTGTAGAAATAATTTGCTTTGGAGAGGGTAAGTTGTTATGCATGGGCAACCGCTGGTTTTCCATTAAAAGGCGTGTACCTCGGTAGGTAAATTTCTAAGTGCATCCCATGGTAATTCCTCAGATCTTTACCCTTATCTAGATTAGTTTGATAACTTTTCCGTCATCAGCACTATACAAAGGGCGAAATAAATGAAAATATCTATACATATCCTCAGAAATTGATCAATCTAAAACTATTGGAATTATTTTATGAATTTTTTGTCAGTCTGCTTTCCAGCTTTCAATCTGTGTAATTGTATGTGGAGTGAATATTTTACGCCTGTTCCGCGTCTTCCGTTAGCATATAGGCATGATAGATTTTGTTGTACCCTCTAGTATAATTGTACCTATACAATTATATATCTCTATAAATGTATTTTACCTAAAAGGCTTTTATTATATGTTGGCCACTGATAAAATGCATTAATTCTAAAGATTGTATCCTCTAAATATATTTCTATCGTGGCACACCGTCGATTAGGACGACGAGGATTCCAGTTGATCCTATCAGCGGAACAGACTGCTCGTGAAATTAACGTGCAAGTAGTTGAGCACTCCAAAGACACGTGTACCCCTAACGTAGTTCTCGGAGAGATTCAGCGTGACACAGAGTATAACAAAGCTAGCCCTTTGAAATACAGGTACTACAGAAACAGGAAGAAAGAGTGAGAGGAAGTTGTGATGAAAGAGGATAGCAGGGTGCGCCACCACCCCATGGTGGAAGGTCGGAAGTTTAGGTGTTTACGCTCAATGAATACACTCAACCGCAGGTCTAGGAATCGAACACGCCATCCTACGATCGCGAGTCCGCTGCCCTAACCATTGGGCTATTGCACCTCCACATATATATATAGAAGTCTATAAGAATTAATACTGTTTTAGAGTGTAAGGTGATATTTTAAAAAGAATTATTCAAAAGATAAAATGTTATCAAATCTTTTATCAGGATGCTACTAAACTGTTTTGGGGAGAATATGTTTTGTAGGGCGTGGGCGCTTTAAACACACACACACACACACACACACACACACACACACACACACACACACACACACACACACACACACACATACACACACACACACACACACACACATATATATATATATATATATATATATATATATATATATATATATATATATATGTAGGTATTTTATAAACAAACTCATGTTCGTGTAAGTATATGCGTTTGTGTGTGTGCGTTGGGAATATTCGTTTCAGAGATTCACTCACACACTGATTTCCGGCTTGTCGTTTTATGCTTTTAATTCAAAAACCAGTAATATTAACTACCTAAGTTATTCGTCGGCGATCGACTAGTTGACGTAGCATTTAAGTTCTGTCATGAATATAAACGGCAATTAGTTTCATGCATATAGTTAGGCTTTGTCGACATATGTATTTGGGCGTGTGTATATGTGCATATGCGTGCTTATGTACGTACATGGATGTTCGCACGTGGTTGTGCATATCTGGGTGTTTTTCTCGAATACAAATTACATATATTTCATAACTTTATATAGTCAAGATTCATGATTGAAATACTATTAGACGCGCATAACTGATGCCGTAAGAGATAGATCACTATGAATGTACTATATGTATGTGTTACTGAATGTAATATTTCTTTAAGCGAATAGATTAATTAACTTTTGCTTGACTGACGTTAGAATGATTAGTTCATAAATACAAAATTTTATTGCAATCGCTTTTGTGAAATAGCGTTAAATGCCTTCTTTGCACCTTTCATGCAATGGTGACACACGCACTTGGCTATACACTTGCACACACGTGTATATATATATATATATATATATATATATATATATATATATATATATATGTATGTATGTATGTATACATATAGATGGATGTTCTTTTAATACGAATGTCAATTCGGTTGAAATCAGTTGATACTATATTTGCTATCAAGCTATCAAGCATGAATAAGTTTATGTTAAGGTTTCACAATGGCACACCATATGAAAACATCTTCTAATAGGGTGTGAATCTTCATCACATTTTGTTCCTACTGTCTGTCAAAATAAATTTTGTTATTTTCAATACAATACATTCTGCAGAATATTTCAATTGTTGTATATTTTCCTGAGCTTGTTCGAATCATGACATTTACAAGGCAAATATATAGCAATGTTTTAAAAATGAAATTCAATTTACTTCAGCGTGTTTTAATGTAGGTATCACTACTTCATATTTCAAGGAAAATTGACATAGATTCCTCAAATGGAAATAATTAGATTTTTACTTGCGTTTTCTAACCTCAATGGACACCTGAAATATTTTTTAGCAGATCACATTTGCAATTTGAAATGGAAAGCAACATAATTTTTATCTGTTTCTAACACCGGGGAATGTATCCAATGAATTTATAATTCTTTTTATACTTGCAAACAGCTTGGTTTGGAAGTGCTGTCCAACACATGCTCTGCATACCAAACGTTAATAGGTTTCTGGAGTCATCACGAGAGAATGTACACCGTTCCAGGACCTTTTATAATCTCCACCCACTAGGTCGACTGGCCTGTGTTCGATATTAAGTCCTTATCATAATCATTAGCAGCATGCAAATTGTGGAGTCATGCAGGTTAGACTCGCTATATAGGCAAATATGTACTTGCATTAAACATTCTCCAGCCAGGATTCATCAGCCCAATTTGAAATAGAAGTAACTGTATTATTAAAGTCATTTATTGTGTAAAGACCAGGACACAGATTTTACTAGCCACAATTCAATAGGTAATTAATTATAAATGTAAAGAGTCGCTTAGCTAGAATGGATTTATTGCTTCCTTCATCCATATATACTTAAAAAGAAAGAACAAAAATGCAGTTCACTTTGGATGCATTTACTAAAACTAATGAAATCAATATCTAACCTCTGCATTGTCTACTATGTACCGTTGTTCTGAAGTAGCAAATTAAAAACGTTCGTAGTTAAATAAAATTGTTGTTAAAATATTATGTAATGACATCTATTGTTGAGTCAAATATAATATACAGAATATATACTGAGTTAGAAGCTACTGCTTTGTACCTTTGCGTCATATAAGTACGTTCTATATCAATAAAAGTAGAAAGAGTTTTAAAATGTTCACCGACACAACTACAAAAGAAATAGAAGCCATGTTATTTTTCTATACGTTAAATTCGATTATGAGGAAAAAGAATTTGAGGTGCATGGCAAATTTTAATCATGCAAAAGGAAATTTATGTACAGGCAAATAGGAAACGTTAACCGTAATTTAAAACCCCAAATTAGAAGGCAAAAAATGTATATGGATACGTCTGAGAGAAAATTATTTCATGAACACATCAATGAAAATCGATAAGACAGAAACTAAAGGGACTATTAGGCGGGCCGTTTCTTTAGTGAATATAAATGATTTGCTGAAGAACGAAAATTAAAAATTAAGTAAAGAATCAAAAGATAAGGAAAGTAAAATAAGATGTGTGTGTAAAATAGTGAACATTTTAAAACGATCATAATTACAAGTATATTAGTCTGATATTCATCAATTTCGTTTAGTATATACGTTGCATTAATATTATATAAAAGAAAGATTGTATTATAAGTGCCACGATATAATAAGCGACGTTTAATGCACTCTGAATATAAGACGAGCGAAGGGAAGGTTTACTATTCATCAACAGTGTTCTGATTGCTTTTAACCAATAGTTATTTTCAGAATTACCTGAGAATCAATATGCTGATTGCTGGCGATAATACAAGGAATATCCACCGAACCTACTATTTCACTAATCAAAATTTATAGTTTCAGAACTGTGAACATTACTTTTGGAAATGTCCTATTTAATGAAGACTACGATATTATATTGAAAACAAAAAAAAAAAAGGAAAAAAGATAATAAAGAAAAGCTACACATAAATTTATATTCACATTATCTTTAGGAATGCATATACGAAATCACACAAACACATACACATACGCACATTTTGTAAGATTAGTTTCTAGTTGAAAAACAAGTTTAACCATTCAAATCAACTCGGTTGAAATGTTCTTTTACAAGTATGCTCATAGAATGAATATACAAATATCTACCTACATATATCTACATTAATCAGAATGATAGAGTCAACTCACTATCCTTCCTGCTTGCATTTTTCTAATATATAAATACAGGAGTACATATATGCATACAAATTTAGGCATACCTATATGTATGTTTGTTTGTGTGCATATATATATATATATATATATATATATATATATATATATATATATATATATATATATATATTGTGATTACTAAATCACACATTAACTTCATCTTGATGTTAAAGGGTTGACTAATTTATGCGCTTTTTCTTTTCCATGATGTGTCTTTTCTAATCTACATGACTACTATATACCTCATAATTACCTCCGGACATACCTATTTATTGGCACCCATATAAATCTATACTTACAATATACAAATATGGATATCTTCACTTCATACTTAAAACACAATCGATAAAATTAACTTTCCCTTAGTCTAGATTGAATTGTAGTTACTATAGAGATAAGTTAATCAAGTAAGTTTTGAATATTTTCGATTTTAGGTATTGGATATATTAAATATTTCCTTTAACTCATATTTAAATTGAAATTAAACTTTTCTTGCAAATTTTTGATCTTTCACCTAATTGTATAATCTTCCTGTGAAAACTAAAATCTTAACTTTATCCATTGATGGTATGTTGTTTTACTTAAATTTTTTCCATCATATCACATTTGCTATTGCTGTTAATTTAGTGTGTATTTTGCTTAACTTTAATGAACAGGATGTTGGACATTTTTTTTTATCGCTTTTTAATAGTTTTTTATCCTTTGTTAATTTTATGCCTGACCCTGAATGATTCATGTTATTCCATTGTTGTAGTATTATCAATCTCATCTTATGGGTGACTTAAATAAATCTAATCCTTGTTCCATTATTATTTTGTACTTAGCCAATGTTAGTTAATACTAGTTCCTGATAATTTAAGATAGTGCAATCTAATTAAATTAGTAATTAATTATCATATTATCTATTAATTAATTTAGTTCACCACTATATTCTGTGTTAATTCCAATCGTTCATTTTACCAGTTTCTTAAACCTTGATGAGCCCATCATTATATACTATGTAAATCCTATGTATTAATTCTTTGTATTAACTAT
The DNA here is from genome assembly GCF_046866305.1 of Octopus bimaculoides. Classification (NCBI taxonomy): domain Eukaryota; kingdom Metazoa; phylum Mollusca; class Cephalopoda; order Octopoda; family Octopodidae; genus Octopus; species Octopus bimaculoides. The sequence goes on from NC_142928.1 coordinate 68,928,952, forward strand.
ATAATACGTTTAACTCTTTTGTGTCCTTTAAATGATATTAGATATATAAGTTTAGTTTTAAAACTTTAGTCCAATATATCAAAAAAAAAAAAAAATTCATATCTTATCTATGGGTCCTTTTATTGGTGTAAATAAGTCTAAATTTACTTTACTATAACATTTTAAATTAATACTACCTTATTGTTTTGTATACTGCCTTAATTGATTATTTACATTATTATACACTATTTCATTTTCTTGCATTATTAATTTATAATTAGCCTTTATTTATTCACATATTAATTAAGCAAATATCTGTTTTTTATGTGGTGACTCCAACTGAGATTGTTATCAACAATTATCCCTCGGTCTCTGATATTATTAAATATTGTGAGCAGTTCCCCTGAAGGAAGAGAGTATGGCTGTTTTAGTATAATCTTTTTTCCAAAATGCATCAGCTCAAATTTTCCCTCGTTCAGTTGCATTTTGTTTTTATCTGCCCATTTTCTCATCGCAAATAGATCAGACTGGAGTTCAATTCGGTCTTCTTCTTCATTTATGATTATCTGGAGCTTAGTGACATCAGCAAATATTTTCATTTTGCAGTGACGCTGGAGAGGTGGACCAAGACAGTCCCCTGAGAGACACGACTGGTGAATTTTGCCGGGCTTGAGTGGACTCCATCGACCACAATTTATAGTATTCTATTCGCCAGGAAATACTCAATCCCGTGTAGATATATATATATATATATATATATATATATATATATGCCCTTTCCAATGTAGAAGTATATATATACCTCTTCTTGTTTCTGCCGTTGGACAGAGAGGCCTTATATGTTGAACAACTCAGGTGTCAGCATATTTTTTAAATGCGAGTTTCAGAGATATATGGAATGTGTGTGTGATTGTTTGTGTGTTTGCATGTACGTGTGTGTGGATATGCATACCTATATTCCAATTTGTACGACGCTCTGCTGCATTTAGTTATGGAAATTTTATTGGAACCTAGGGACATATTTACAAAATATAATGTCACTATATGACATTTAATATCAAATATAACGACGGACAAGGCAATACATTGCTGCTAGTATACCATCCATTTCGCATTTGGAACATATGCTCTCTCCATAACTGAAAGTAAATTTAAACGGATGTCCATAAGCAATCAAAATCGAAAACCATGCTTAGAAATAGTTAAATATAATTCAATATATTGCTACTCTAAGTATCTCGTATACATTTGTTTTAAAAGTATAATTAATGTGATTATAATCGATATGATACACTGTAAAATCACCTTAGTACATGCTGATTGATAAATCCTAATTAGAACGGTGTACTTTATCCAGGTACCGATCATCCACAGTCTCATCATTATTCTTTTTCAAACCTGTAGAGCTTTCATACGAATTTAGCAGTTATGTACAAGACGACCAGACATGGAGTGATTCTATTCAAGCATATTTTATTTTGAAGATGTTGGAAAATTTTTTCCACGAAGTTTAATAATTCTAGCTTTCCTTTGGATCACGTAAAACGTCCATTCTCTTCTGCTTTTTTTCTTATTTTTTTTCTTTTCCTTTATAAACATATGGAACCATTATTCCAAAGGAAATTTCCACCGGTAACAATACTCTACAAAGGTTATTATCTTTGCAGTTGCTGTTCTAGTCTAAATACACACGCACACTGACTAATATATCTATGTATCTGTTAATCTATCTGTCTGTCTGCCTCCCTGTCTGTCTGTCTGTCTGTCCGTCCGTACGTCTGTCTATCTGTCTGTCCATCTGTCCATCCGTTTATCTGTATGTCTACCTATCTATCTATATATCTATCTATCTATATATCTATCTATCTATCTATATATATATATATATATATATATATATATATATATATATATATATATATACATATATATATATATATATATATATATATATATACATACATATATAAATCTATTATGAAATTTAAATGCAGGCAGTGGAGCAAAATACATAAGTTTGAATGCAATTACATCTTGAGGGAAGTCGATGAGTTGAGGTCTATTTTGAATATTTACAGACTCCAATTTTCAGAACCAGAAGGTAGAAGGACGTCATAATTGTGATAATAATGATACACAGTCCGTTGCCATGTGACAAATGGCATATTTCGTTTTCCTCATCTCATTAATAAGCTACAGTCTAGGGTTCTAGATTATTGAAGAGGGCTAGTGAATTATACTTGGTAAATAATGAATATGGTGAAGAGACAGGAAGTGTATGAGCTTTTTATTTTCTATGTCCTTTCATTCGTATATCTGTGTCTCACAATGACACAGTCCAAGTGTGTGTCAATCCATTATATTTGTATTCGTATTAGTATGAATTCTTTACAACTACTCCATAGATATCACTGTTAACTAATGAAAAAATCTCTGTAAAGTAATTATTAACATTCATTTCAGCGCATTTCACATTACATAACGCCGTAGTAAGCAATGCATATTGTTATATCCGACTTCTCTATATTTTATATCCAATATAACTAATAATACTGGAATAATTACAATATCAATCTATATTCCAATGAACGGTTATTTTAATTCTGCAAATTTTCACTTTCAATGTTGTAAGTAAAATCAATAATTCATTATCAATTACATTACAAGAGACTAAGACTAATTTCTGCATAAAAAGTGATAGCGTTGCAATTATAATGGGAGATATGCTTCAACGTTAAGAACACTAATATCATTCAAATATGCATATATGCATTATATATATATATATATATATATATATATATATATATGTATGTATGTATGTATGTGTGTGTGTATATATGCTTGTATGTATACGTATATGTTTGTGTGAATGTACATATATAGATATGTATATATGTATGCATATGTCAATGTATGCATATTGTATATATATATACATATATATATATATATATATATATATATATATATATATATATATATATATATATATATATATATATATATATATATATATATATATATATATATATATATATATTACATACATACACTACATGTTCATATGTGAGTGTATGTATTTATGCATGCATATATACTCCCCTATCTCCTAGTTCTTTGATTAACTGAAGCTGGCGGATTCGCCATGGGAATATATAAGGTCAACGTCAACTTTCGGTTTACAATTACAATATATGCAGACTAACACATACAGAAAGACAAAGAGAGTGGGAGAGAGGGAAGGGGAGACATAGAGTATAAAAGAAACGGAGAAAGAGAAAGAGAAAGATTAACTTACGAATAGACAACAGTACAGAGAGTATATTAATAATATATATGCACTCTTCGGTATAAATATAAACACATTTTGTTGGTTAAACATTCTCTTTAATACGGTAGATCTCTAAATGACATTTATTCAATCATTAATCTGTTTCTTATAAACCAACAAACAACTGTCTTGTCTGCTCCCTGACATATGTTTGTTATTGCAAACATAATACTTATCAAAAGATACCAAAACGAAGGATACACAAAGTATACCAACACACGAAATGATCAGTACAAGATAACAAAATACAGTGATAAACATGCAAAATTAGAAAAGTACGGATGGAACGTGTAATGTAATTGCTTTAATATATTATGTATTCACTTCATTTACTTTCAAAATGTCAAGTGAAAGATATATAAAAGAAAGCTGCATGGTTAGTTCTCGAAGCTTTCAAGAAAATTAGGTTTGCTTTAAAAGTATAATTGATGAAATTTCATTAGTATTATAAGTAAATATAATGAATTTTCATGTGATGGAATTCATACAGAGACCGGAAATGGGAATTTTTATGAGAATCAAATTAATTCTGTGTGGCAAGCTACCATGAATGTCAATCACTACGTCTGTGTTGAGTTAAACATGATAGTTTACTGCCAGTAGAGTGGTAGGTTATACAACACCATTAGGAAATTAGACGCCAGATGTGAGTTGTGTGGGTCATTATGAGGTTGTATTGATGTATTATTATTATTTTTTATATGAAATGAGAAAAATAAATTAAAATCATTGGCTAGAAAATAAAAAAAAAATATTTTGTATAATTTTGGAAACTGAATGAAGGATTTTACCGAGAGAGCTAGACAGGATTCTTAGAATGCAAAAAGATGTTCAAGTAAACAATATCAAATGAAAAAAGAATGCTTTTAATATTCCTGTCTTAACGTGCATATTAACTAATGCAGTTTAGGAAAGTACATATAAACTTTTTCTCCTACTATATGGAGGATGTTTTCCTACGTGTAACTACGTCTAATTCTTTTTGTATGAATTTCAATAGATTCGTTGCTCATTTTAATCGAAATACCAACAAATATGTGTAATTTAAACTATAAACGAAACCATTTTAAAATATTACATCATTTAATGTTTGACATAGTATGACATATAGCACAATATGACAAATCTCGCTATAATATGTATTGATAGCATGAGAATTAACTTTTATGCATTGGAAATATTGGACCATCACTATATAACTCGGATGTCGAAGCACAATCGAACCATCAATTAACACAATGACAGTGGTTGGAAGATGTGTAAATTTAAAACGTTAGAAACGTATCAATAATAATGAGAAAATTAGGGATTTCCAAACTGATATTAACGTCATAAATAATAAATATTAATTCTACAATTATAATGTGAAAGACTTTACACTGTCAATTTAAAACACTTTGAACTTAATTCCAGCTTCATTTATTACTCAAGAAGCTTAAATTAATATTAACATACACCTACATACCGACACATGTTAGGACTTATTTTTTATAATATACAAAACTCTAATTTAAACTGATTAATTAAAATTGTATTTCCTCCAGCTAAATATTGATATACTCCAAAACTTGTGCTTGACTCACTTCTGTCAGTTGTGAATATTTCCGTCAACAGTGATTTGTTTATTTGAATTTGACGATTTATAAACCCACGGATAATTTTGCTATTATCATGAAATCACGAGACAAATAATCAGTTGTGATGAGAATAAATTTTAAAATTACAATCGCCTTTAACTATATACGTTTAGAATGTTTACGTTTCAATACAGAATTAGAACATATATGTTATCAAGCAAGATTAACACTACTTATGTTTAAAAACAATTCATATTTATAATAAATCACAAATTACCGATTTAAATTCAAATCAACACCGCAATTTAGAGTGCAGTATCCGATTCATTGATATGAATGGTAACTGGAATATGGTTTCGAAAATGGTATATTATTTGTAAAATATTGTAAGATAGATGCTAAACTGACAGTTGCATATATGCGACTGGAAATAGAATTGTTTAATTGTTGACACCCGTAAAAGTAATTTGTCTTTAGTATTAAAGATACAAATCTGATAGATTATCCCAACTTGACACATATACGTGCGTTTATGTGCGTTAATTTGTATGTGTGTATGTGTTTGTGTGTGTGTTCATGAATGTGCGTTTGTGAATACATATATGCTTCATATTCACATATATTCGTACATATGTACGTGTTTTCTTACTGTTTGCATATGCGTTGCATATACATCGTTGAGGTATGTCTGACCGAATATACCGAGCAAATTCTTTACGGTATTTTAACAATATACACCTATTCAGTACTTCTCAGATTTGACATTCTTTGACGTCCATTCTTTCTCGTAAACATACAATCTCTCCTTCCGACTGATATCTTTCTTGCTATAAACTTTCACTCATTCTCTTCACTTTCTCACATTCTTTTCTTTTCCTTTCCTATCTCACCATCTAATGCTTTACATTATCTCTTTCACATTCGCAACAACATTGCTTGCATGCGGACATTGTTCTCTATGGAAACTACATCTTGGGAAAATCAACACGCTTTCATTTCATTCGACAACATACGCATTTTATGTATATCGACCATATATATATGTATGTGTCTGTGTTTGTGCTCCAACCATCGCTTGATTACCGATGTTGGTGTATTCACATCCCCGTAACACTAGCGGTTCGGGAAAAGAGACCGGTAGAATAAGCACTAGGCTTACAAAGACCAAGTCCCTGGGTCGATTTCTTCGACTAATATATATATATATATATATATATATATATATATATATATATATATATATATATATATATATATATATATATATATATATATATTCAGCATGTATATACATACATATGTATAAATCTAAATATATATATATATATGTATATGCTGAATATATTTAATTATATTCTAAGACGGATTATTGTATGAAAGTATTTCATAATCTGTAACTTATTACATCGAAAGAATAACATTTATATTCCTAAAATGAGAACAATATAACATATGCATACACATTTGCATACAAAAAGATGTTAGAGTGTAACAAGAAATGATTCTTATTGCTAGATTAAAATGCAGGAATTTCAAACCACAAAAAAATATCAACTTGAGCAAGTTGAGTCTTTTTTTCTCTCTAAGTTAAATTCGAAGTCCCACATATTACTCAGTTGCATCGTTGCATCATAGAGATCTGGCTATATAAATGCCTTCAATAAATCTGAGCTCCCCAATCAACCGAAGAGAAATGTGGAGGACAAAACGTATAGAAATGGACACGTAAATGTGACTTTGGAGAGAGTATGTGAGTGACAAGAATGGAGACAACCATAGGCCCACGCATATAGGTATGTGTGTGTGTATGCATAAACACAGGTTATACATATATGTATATTTCTTATTTTTATTTTATTTTTCCAGCCTCAAAAGACTGTGGCCATGCTGGAACAACGCCACTGTAATCATGTTTTCCGTGGTCATTCTTGTGTGACTGGCTTTTGGTGACACGTCATTTGAGTTTCTTGTGATATAGGTTGTTTTGGGACATTGAACAGCAGGATGTGAGGTTGGTTTTGAAAGCATCTACCTCTTACTTCATGAAGAGCCCTAAAAATATGTGGGTGCATATATATATATATATATATATATATATATATATATATATATATATATATATATATATATATATATATATATATATATATATATATATATACATAGTGTGCGTGTGTGTGTGATACACACATGCGCACACACGTATGAATGATCTCAAATTCAACTGTATTGACTATTGTATGTTGGTCTTTTGAGCAAGACTAAACCGGTGTTACATCCCTTATTTCAGTGATGGGAGAAATATGCACTGGTGTCTAGCCATTGAAAATAAAGCATATAAAACAAAATGTATTGAAGTCTACTTAATTTATCGGGATGTAACTTTTACACGTCATCAATATATATTTTCGAAGGAAAATACATATGTTGATGAGGTACCTGCAAGAACTGACAACAGAGAAAATGCAATTAATTGAAATAGTTGGTACAATGGAAATGGGAAATAAAATGCATACATTTTGTTCGTAAACGGAAGACTATTGCAATAATGGTGAACCAAATTTGTAAGAATAATGGATATTTCAATTTTGTTTCTTCGTCTTCAGTTTAATTCCAATTTAATAACAAACTTCTTAATAGTTTCACAAACTTGGGAAAGTAAGTAATTTCATTTAATTATAAATTCTTATGTCTAAACTTTCCTTTCATATATATTGTGAATATGCTATGTATACACGTAACAATAAATTGCTATTTTTATATTTTCTCTTTTATAATCTAATTCATTTATGGAAAATTTCTTGAAATTATTAACACCCATAAAATTGCACAATCATATACATTCTAGAGAACATCAAAGGAGAAATAAATCTCACAAGAGTAAAGATAATCATACATATGTATATAAATATACATTTATAGATACACACCAACAAAACACACACACACACACACACACACACACACACATAAAGATATATGAATGCGTGTCTATGAGCGTGCGTATACGTATGTTTCGGTATATAAAAAAATATATATCTGTGCAGTAGCTGCAAGCGTGTAAACTTAGAGAAAGGCAAAATGACAGAGAGATCCAAATACAGTTCGATGGAAATGTGTCATATAGAGTGACTGATACCCGCAAATTGAGCTTTGAGCTGACCCTGTTCATTTGAAAATAAAATGTCCCCTCATTTCCAGTATACAAATATATCAGGATTTCAAGAAATAGCTTTTGCTACAGTTACGGAACGAAAAGTGCGAAACAACAAATTGTATCAAACAGTAAAACCTCGTCAATTCTCAACGTCCCTACGTTTCGATGACTAAGAATTTTGATACATAATTCTATATATACAGTAGGTTCAAATTTGAAATCATAACATATATGGTTTTGTGTTACATCAGTATTTTCCAATATTAGGATTGTTAGCAACGTTAGTTTAGCAAAGTAAACATAAAAAATGAATATGTTTATAACTGAGAAACATTGCTCAATGATTATCTATAAATGTCACACCATGTGCAATTGAGCAAGCTGGTAAGTAAAATGGATATTTGTGTGTGTGTGTGTGTGTGTGTGTGTGTGTGTGTGTGTGTGTGTGTGTGTGTGTGTGTGTGTGTGTGTCTGTGTGCGTGCGCGTGCGCAAGCATATATGCAAATTCAGGAATTGTGAAGTATACATATCTTTATACCTCTAGCATGTAACATCTGGCAACACTCACAACGTCACGAAGATATTCAGTTTTATTAGACCCTGTTATTTCTGCCATATCATTTTAAAAATGATAAATACTTTCAATTACAAATACACAATCCTGTGGTATATAATTATGATAAATGCAACAATACATCATATATGATTAATATATTTTACATCGCTTCTTCTCACGTTTGAGCATGTGCAATTGTGTGAATGTTTATGTGTGCTTACCTGTATACACAGTTATTCATGCTATATAAAATTATATGTGTGTGGATATGAGCTTATTTGCGTTTGTAGAATTATGATTGGAAAACCGGTGCAAAGGGTTTTAGCAATGTGAAATATTTTTAATAAATTTTGAGAAAATTACGTCAAACCGTTTGTGTTTTTCCGATATACGTAAGACACATGCTCAATATACGTCATCTATTAGTATTTATACCGATGCCAGCAGGCAACATCTCATCACAAACATTCATATGAATACATGCCTCGATAAATGCATACATCCCATATGGGTTACTGTTAGAGTAGATGATATTGTCTACAAAACATATCCATAATCTTAAGTAATACCAAGGTCAGAAGGGGTAGTAAACTGAGACAAAAAATGCACTAACGTTTAATATTCATTGCATTATTCATTTGTATCATTCATAAAATGTTTCTAATTTCTATATCTGAAAAATTAGATATATGCTTAGGCACATGTAGCTTATTCTTGTGTTAGACTACAAAACATGCATAAGTAATACCTTATTATTAGGAAGTATATAGCATTCAATATCCTTTTGACATTTTATGTGCTACAAAGTTGATCAATATTCTTGCATATAAGGCTATGGGTATAGGTTACCTAGTATATCTTAACCACTATGTGTACTCTGCTCGATATTTGCTCCTTTTTTTATATTTCCATAAATGTCTATATCTCCAAACTTTTCGTAGATGATTTCCTGCATAGTCGTATGAAAGTTTGTAAATGCAGCCTATTCGCAGATTTTCTAGAACTTCGCATAATGTGTCACCAAATCCATCCATCCATCCACTCTTTCGTGGGGCCTGATGCGTTATGATCCACTGGCCTTGCATGGGTGGTACACCCTACTGCTCCGTCACATGTGGGTGTGCTTTCTGCCGAACGATGCTACAACCACATTCACCCATCCATCCATCCATCCATCAATCCCTCCACCCATCCATACATCCATCTGTCCATCCACACATACATACATACATACGTGTATATAGGTATGAGTCCGTGTATAAGTATGTGTGTATATGTAAATACGTGTGTGTATCTATAGGTATAAGCATGTTACTGATAAATTTGTGAGATTTCTAAAATTATTTTCGAAGTACAATTCTTCTCCAAATTAACATTCTGCTGGATGTGTTAACATATGTTTAGCAACTCCTAACATAACGGCAAATTAGAATGGTAAATTGTATAATGATCGAGAGCGGAAGTTGATACGTAGCATTATATCTTATAGCATGCACATATTACATATGATTTACAACTTACTATAAAGGAAATCATACAACGTTACATGTAAATACATGGACACAGAAGTGTGAAATATATAATAATGTTATGCATGTCATAATACAATATATTAGGATTTTGGAAAAAACGCCAATCTAATCAGTACATATATAAAATAAACTTAATATATATTGCTACAAAATAAAGAAGCATTTCATTATTCCACGGATTTTTTCTCACCCGACATATTTCATTACACTTGACATCGTTGTATTGTATATATTTACCGTCGGTCAGAATGTCATGAGGAGTGATTTTTTGCATTTGGAAAACTTCAAACTTAAACCAGACGTACGAGCTAAATGTTTCTCTCCGTGTATATCCAGAATTTAATAATAGTTTGTTTTTGAGATGCAGAATCTGTATTATCATCACCATTCTTTCTTTACTGCGCACAGAGAATACGTATTCCATAGAAGTTTCATGAATGCGTAATAAATGCACATACACAAATACATGTGTCTGCATATGTGCAAATGCATATACATATGTATATATATATGTATATATATATATATATATATATATATATATATATATATATATATATATATATATATATGGTAAGCTGGTTGCCATTTCTTGTGGTTTTAGGTTCTGGACTCAGACTTCCCTGAGGTCGATTTTGCCCCTTATCCTTTCGAATTCTCTAAAATAAGTACCAATCGAGTACTGTGTTCGATGAAATCAATTTGCTTCTTCCCTTGACCTTGTTGGCCTTATACCAAAATTTGAAATCATTGCACATACGCACACACACACACGTACACACCCACAAACATACACACACACACACACAGACACACAGCCACACACACACACACACATACACACACACACACACACATACACACACACACACACACACACACACACATATATATATATATATACACCCCATGAATAATGCGGCTTCTTCAATTTCATGAATTAAATGTCGGTGGGGAACGGGATAAACTACCTGCATCAATTTGTTATAAAAGCAGGCAGTAATTTTAATTCGGAGTCATTCTTAGTGCATGTTTTGTAGAGTGAAGTTTAATTTTAACAGATAGCATTTCAAAGCTTTAATGAAAGTGACAAAGGAGCATATTCGGCAAATTTTACTTTATGAGTTCAACGAAGTATATGGCGATCGGACAATAAGCGTAAGCCAGCGTCAACGGTGGTTGCAGAAATTCCGAGACGGAAACTATAGCCTAGAAGAAGATCCTCATCCTGAAAGCTCGAGGTGGACATCCTGCAAACCTTAGTGAAACAAAATCACATCGTAACTATTGATTAACTAGCAGAGAAGCTTGGATTTGGACATTTAACCATTCATCGATACCTTCTTACCATATAAAATGTCACCAAATAGAGTTCATATGTTTCTCACAAACTTTCCCAGTCTAATCGCGCGCAGAGAGTGAATGTGTGCTCTTCTTTGCTGTCACGATTCGCAAATTAACCTTTTTTGGATCGAATAGTGACTGGTGACGAGAAATGGATTCTCTATAAAATCGTTAAGCGCCGAAGACAGTGAGTAAGGAAAGGAGAAACACCGGCACTCCAGGCTGCAGAAGCTCTTATCCATGCAAGGTTTTGTTACCTGTTTGGTGGGATATGAAATATTTAGTCAACGTTTTAAACCCAAGACAAACGATAAGAAAGGAGATCTACTGCAAGCAGTTTCAGCAGCTTAAGTCGGCGCTAGAAGAAAAAAGACCATCTTAGCTTTCAAGACGAATGGTGTTCTTCCATCAGGATAATGCTCAGACACATAAAGCGAGGATGACATCCCAAAGGCTATAGCAATTTGAATTTGTAACGGTGCCCCACCCACCATATTCACCGGACATTGTCTTCAAAATCATTTGGATAGCAAAAAATATGACTTCTGTAGAGAAGGTCAGATACACGGAGAGCATTGTAAAAAATGAAGGAGAGTATATTTCAGATTAAAAAAGAACTTAGTTTTCAAGCATAATTTTGAAACATATAAAAAAATATAAAAGGCCGCATTCTTTATAGCATGACACAATTTGAGTGTGTGAGTTTGTGCATGTGTGTACATGTATTTATTCATATACATATAATTTAGGGCCTAAACTAAACACAACACAGTAAAGCAAATATGAAAATATATAGAAACCGAAGGAAGCAATCCTAATCGACGTGCGTATCACTGTATTTCTTAACTATTAACTACTTATGTCCCAAATGCTGCAGTTTAGTAATTCCGAATTTTCCCATGAGTGTGTTCCTTATTGGGGAAGATGTAAAGACACTTTTCTTCGGTTGGCAACTAAACTTTAGCTGTTGCTATACAACTGCTATAGTAAAATATTTCCCATTAAATGATCTGGCGAAATCATTATTCTTCGGTCCCTCGCTAAAGAATTTCTTAAGAAATAACTTTCGAAGAAAATTGTGAATATTTAGCACACGGACAATGACGAGATATCATTTAAGCGAGATGTTATGTCCCACGGGAAAATGAGGATATCCTACAGATATTTCACGCATGTGTACAAAATAATTTCAATGCTGAGCAGAACCAAACTTAAATAACGAACAATTCCACCGACTTTGCTGAACGGTAGGTCATATTTTGATCACCGTTTTTGTTATGTGAGCAGGATTTAATGATTTAGTGTCACGTCTCCAAATTAAGTGACAATTTATTGATAGATTACTTTACAGAATAGACGTAGGTACGTTCCATAAAATAGCCGAAATACGATCAGTAAATATTATTAGAGCATTATCACTTCCAACCTATTGACAAGCTTCCGATAAGCTGGGGATTTTTAAAGACGTCTGTTCGGCAAGAAACATCAGCAACAACAGCAGACATAAAGTGTTTTAACTTAGGCGCAAGACCTGAGATTTGGCATTTGGAATTAAACGATTAAATCTGACGAAGTAGTTTACTGGTATTTTGTCAATATGAATTATAACATAGATACGTAAATCATATAAGCAACAAGATTTGATGACAGCGTGCATTGATTGACCAAGTATTAGCTTTACAGATTATTTGTCGATACACGCTTCATGAAATGCAATGTCGAAATGAAATGTGGAGACATTTATCACAGAATATAAATAGACAGAAATAAATATCACGATTTATTCAATTCGCTGCATTATAATAATAGACAACCATAAGACTGATAATGTTAGTGACTGGCAGCATTATGATTATATTGTTATTATTTTGATTTGACTCCGATTCGGTCTTGTTCCTGGCATGATTTATGAGGGTAGTGGGTTACTGCCTGTAACCTGAGGAATCCACTAGCCTTTGATGGTCTTTCGACTGCTTAGGAAGCCCATACTAATCTTTCCTGTTCCTAAGAGGAAACTTTTCTGCAGAATCACTCCAGATTATATTTTAATCTTGTTCAACCATTTGTCTATATATATATATATATATATATATATATATATATATATATATATATATATATATATATATATATATATATATATATATATATATATATATATATATATATATATATATATGCTTACAGTTCCCAACACACCAATTTTTATAGGCACAACCTTTACACTTTTCGTATTCCAAATTCTTGCAATATGAAATATTAAGGGATTGTATTTATTAGTATTATAATTATTTTGTTTTTGTGTTACTTCGCCTTTATTTACGATCCTGGAATCGAACGGAAATGATTGATCAATTGATAAGCAACTACGATTTTCCTTGTCTGTTATTGTTATGCCTGGCCCATTGTTTTCTTGTCCGTTTAAATAGGAAAATCTTCAGACAGTTGTAAACTGTCCTTTCACCTGTGTAAGCCACTCTGCATTTCCCTTATATCTCTCTGCAAAAGCATCATCATCATCATCATCATCATCAGCAGCAGCAGCAGCAGCAGCAGCAGCAGTAGTAGTAGTAGCAGTAGTAGTAGTAGTAATGATGGTGTGGATGGTGATTAGTGTTGCTGTTGCCTCGGCTGGTGGCTTTTCTTTGTCACCTTCGTCGTTGTAGTATGAAATCAGTAGTAATGATCGAGGCAGAACAAATTTTATTACAACTATTCTAGCTACTATAACTACTCCTGTTGCAAATACTACCATCGCAGTTCTTTGCAACTTCTAATATGTTATGGAACAATAATATTGGATTGGACTATGAGGAATTATGTATCCTAAATGGAATTTAATAAATACTTCAAAAATTTCAGTAACAGCGAAAAAGATTTATCCCTATGCGTGATGCATTACATCTGTAGCTGAAACAGAAAAAAATATTTCAATATTTTGCATGTATTTATATTATATCGAAGCTACAATTTGAAAATACGAATGAAATATCGTTATAACAGGAGTGATTATTTACAATGTTGCAACGAAACGAAATGCTTGCATTTTATACCTTTACACCTTATTATTACATGTTGAGCTACGAACATATTAGCCTTTATTCATGATGTTTTGAGGTACAAGGCATGAAACTATATTTCTTGTACACCCACAGATTAATAAACACGTAGAATAATGCATATACAGCAGAATGTTTTTGAGTGATGTAGTTAATGCATTGTGCTTTTTGTGTGAACTTAATTTTCGTATTGGTGGAAATTGTGCTTTACACTCTCGGGTGGTAAAGAAAAAATATTTTCATGACAGACAACACGACTACACAACTTTGAACAAATGTTTGTATATATTCCATTTTGAAGAGTCAGATTTCTTTTTTCCATATCGTTCCAACTTGATGTCTTGCGATTCCTATTCACTTCTATACACAGAAAATCTCAAGCATTCGTAGTTACTACAAGTATTAGGCCTTGTAGTGTTTGAACATCTTCCACGTTCATAAAGTTTTTATACACGTAGCCATCACAAAAGCTAGTCCTTGTATATTCGTGCTCACAAATAATTCTATGTGTAATTTCTCATGCTTCGATGAGTACAGTTCACTTTTCATTAGAATGATATTCAGGTATCAGTGTTGTCCTTGTTCGTATATTCAAACTGGCTATTCTGCATGCAAATGGAACCCCCCTGCCAACACTATTCATGTTACATTTCTCTCTCTCTCTCTCTCTCTCTCTCTCTCTCTCTCTCTCTCTCTGATATATATATATATATATATATATATATATATATATATATATATATATATACATATGCATATATATGTATATATGTGTATACATACATACATATACATATATATATATATATATATATATATATATATATATATATATATATATATATATATATATATATATATATATATATATATATATATATATATATATATATATATATACACCGAGATATGGATATGAAGTGCGTAGTGCGTTCACGCTTGAAAAGGGGGCAATGTATAACGCATAATTATAAATACGCACACTGAACATCGCAGTCCAGCTAGCAAATGGCATAGATAGGTGTAGCATGATAGTTATTACGATAGCAGACGAATCCCTTGTTCTTAAGTTGTGATACTGAAAAAACAACACTTTATAATTCATGAAAATCTTATCAAGATTATTCGTCGCATTACGCAAACTACACGCATACGTTCTGCTCCTCAGTGTTTGACATCCACCTTAGTGTGTTGTGATGTACATATTACCAAAATATATCAAATTGCAAAGATTGAATACAAAATAAAGTACTGGGCAAAGATCTGCAAGACAAAATTAATTACAACTGATATAACTTAAGAACTAAAAATGCTTACACGCGCATATATATTCATTCAAAGATAAGTGTAGCAGAATAGATGCTCTACTTTATATGAAGAATATCTATCTTCATTATCAACGCATGTACACTGATATACATGTACACTTATAAATATATATATATATATATATATATATATATATATATATATATATATATATATATATATATATAGCTAAATTTATACATATATACACTCACGCACGTACACACACATTTATATGCATATATACATACACACACATGCACACACACGCGCACACATATATATCATATCATGTACGCGTATATATATATATATAAATATATATGTAAACGTGTGTGTACGAATGTATGCATATACATGTGTGTCTGTTTGTAGTTGTTTGTATTTACAAATTTATGATTGTGTATGTCTCTACATATGTATGTATAAGCCTGATGAGAATTCGTTACATTTCGTCTGCGAACAACGCTTATTGATTTTGCGTGAAAAATGCGAATATCTACAGAAGTAATCAATACATAATGTTATTGATCATTCTATGAGTTTTAAGTCGATAAATTCTTAAAAACAAAAACAAAAAATTATGCATGCGAAACAACACTTGAATCAGTATGTTCAATAATGGATGTGCGTAAAACAATTTTTTCTCTCTTTCTACATTTCACATCGAACTTGCTTTCGTTTGGATACTTTCTTAGTTTTTGACCATTTTACCAAACAAGAAACAAATTAAGAAAGAAGATAGTTACATTAGAAAAAAAATATTAAAGCAAATAAGAATATATTTGATATTGATTTTGATCGGCCTACTGAAATAGAAATAAATTAATGAATTTTAATTTTTAATTTTCACTTTTTTTCCAAAGTTATCTATCATTTTGTTTTGAATCGCCTGTGAGGCAATTGGTAGTGGTAGTTCAGTGTGTCTCATTATACACAGTTTTATTCTCACTTCCATACATATACATACACGCTAATATATTGAAACACACACACGCACACACGCATACACACTCATGTATATTCACACATACACACGCGCATATATGCATATGTATATATGTGTATGTATATATAATATATATATATATATATATATAATATATATATATATATATATATATATATATATATATATATATATATATATATATATAAGTCCTTGTATATTTGTCTACACACACAGAAATACGTGTGCATATATACATGTACATAAATATGTAAATATGTATATATATATATATATATATATATATATATATATATATATATATATATATATATATATATATATATATATATATATATATATATATATATATATATATATATATATATATATATACACGTTTATGTGCGTGTATTCTAATTTTCAGTTGTGAAAATATCTGCAAAATTTCCGTATGTACTATTTTCGTTACTTATTATTAATTATAATTGTCAATTTTCGTATCCATACAGAATGATATTTTCAAGTCAGATGAAATACTATTATTTTATTTCCCTTTATTTGTCTTAATATTTATTCTGTACATTCGAAACAAATACGTTTTTGAATTCCAAAAGATATATCATTCCGCTTTCTTTTTATTTATTTAATATTATCTCATGCTGTTCACTCTCAATTTTCTTATATATTTTCATTTGCTCTGAAATGATTCCAGAAAATTCTCCCGTACGCTGTAACTACATGCATCACAAATAAAGATGCAGAAACACACCATCATAGATGTATTTATAAACACATGCACATATGTATTTCTACACATGTACGTGTATAAATATATATAAATACACACACACACACACACACACACACACACACACACGCACATACACACACACACACGCACACTCACATATACATACGGGTGTGTGTGTATCGTTGTGTGAGTATATGTACATGTCTATGTATATGTATATATATATATGTTCAAGTATTGCATGCTGATGTAGTAAGATACTTACGAAATAATGGATCAGTTTATTGCTGTAGCTATGCTTCGTAGTTTGGATTATAGATTGTGTTAACATTTACATATTGCAATAAACGTGACGGAAACTAGAATCAATATTCTCTTATCTCTTTCCACTTCACTACTGCTGCCTGATGAGCCTATGTGTTTAATGCTGCAATTATGAGCGATGCAACAAGGTTGACATGAACGGCATTTGTAACATAGTTGCAATCAGTGATTGAGCTTTTAATAATAACCACAATTTAAATGATATTCTTCTCGTCCCAGAAAAGAGTAAAATTTTGTTATGGAATACCAGTCAAACTATGAATCCTTATGTAATTATTCTGAAAAGAATTTTGTTGACAAAATATGTTCGCTAAATTCACAGATAACAGTGATTACTCATCTATGAAATAAAGATTAGTAGAACTCTACAGATCGTATGAGCAACGTATATCTCAAGAAATTTATGTTTTAACATGATTTCAATGAGATTTAACATTATTGGACACAATATTATCCTTAAGAAATATGTATGCGAGTTGACTATATCATTGAGACTGCCTCCTCCAGGCAAACTCAAAGTGAAAAAGGGAAAGTGAGTTGTTCACTATCAAAATAACAATCCCAGTCACTTTCCATTCAATAAATTGCAATGAAACAAAATCGATGCATATGCTATACAAATCCAAAGTTGAAGACTATAGTGAGTAAATTAAAAATAAATAGTTTTAGCTACACGTTGGTATCACATGCTCCTGGGCAGGTTAAGCAGCTTTAAACGACTCGTATTTTAGTGCTATTTATTTTATTGGCCGATGTTAGTTGAATCACAATGGCAAAATTGGTAAAGTTGAATCACAATGGCAAACTTGGT
This sequence comes from Octopus bimaculoides, assembly GCF_046866305.1. Lineage (NCBI taxonomy): Eukaryota > Metazoa > Mollusca > Cephalopoda > Octopoda > Octopodidae > Octopus > Octopus bimaculoides. The sequence goes on from NC_142928.1 coordinate 68,947,637, forward strand.
TAAATCAAATGGAGTGCAACTTTAAAACGAAATTGTCCACCGTTTTCTGCAAATTCCTTCTAAACATCAAATACGTGATTTAAATAAATGATCAATAATTAATCGATTTATTGACTCTGATAAACAACATCGACAGAAAGTTTGAAATATTTCAGGCTCTGTACTCTCCGGTTGCAAAGCGAAAAAGGCTTCTGTGTCAAGACACTGAATGAGCAAGTAAATGGATTAAAAAAAGAATAATAATGACGTGATAATAGGCACATATTGTAACATGTAGCAAGCCACATTATTGATACCCGTCGTTAATTAGGTAGATAAGTGTAACAGTCGTTTCACTAACCTCTACGTATGTATTCCTCTCTCTCTCTCTTCTCTTTCTCCTTTCTCTCTCTCTTCTCACTCTGTCTCTCTTCTCTCTTTCTCCTTCCCCTCTCTCTTCTCAGTCTCTCTCTCTTCTCAGTCTCTCTCTCTTCTCAGTCTCTCTCTCTTCTCTCTTTCTCATTTCCCTCTCTTTTCTCACCCTCTCTCTCTCTCTTCTCTCTTTCTCCTTTCCCTCTCTCTTCTCACTCTCTCTTCTCTCTCTCTCTCTTCTCTTTTTCTCATTTCACTCTCTCTTCTCACTCTCTGTCTCTTCTCTCTTTCTCCTTTCCCTCTCTCTTCTCACTCTCTCTCTCTCTCTCTTCTCTCTTTCTCATTTCCCTCTCTCTTCTCACTCTCTCTCACTTCTCTCTCTTCTCCCTTTCTCCTTTCTCTCACTCTCGTCTCACCCTCTCTCTTTTCTCTCTCTTTCTCTGAATATTTTACCGACACATTGCTTCTCAATTGCTGCTACAATATACACTTATAGGCCCATCTTCATTTTTATATTCGTTCACACATATTCTTCCAATATTCACACAATACTTAAAAGAAAAGCAGTTTTCCTGAAAATGCATTCATATAAATTTGTAATTATTTAGAAGCAATTAAAAATTAATTTACTGCCAAGAAAATTCTATCATTTTTTTATGAACTTGTGAAGTGAATATATTAAATGGAATGGCCCAAGATTTGTGAAATTTAGGGAATCTCCTACCTAAAGAAGATAGAAATGTTGTTTTCGTAGAAGTCGGATGTATTAACTTTCCAGCTACATGTCATATTCCCGGGATTGTCATTAACAAAAAACAATAAGCAAAGAAACGATTTGTTATCTACAGGAATATGTAGAATAAAGCATAGCTATTGATATGACAGATGAATTTCAATGAACGATTTCTGCTCGGTACAATGTTAAGATGCTAAGTGATAAATGTAGCATGGTTTCTGGTTTTTTCTGCTCGCAGCTAAAACCAATACTATATGCAGATTTTGGAAGGGAAGAAACTCCTATAGGGTGGACCAAATTAACCTTGATATTCTATATTATCATTGCTGCAGTAATTCATATTATAACGAAAATACATACTAAATTGCTCACTCAAGTGATATACAGGAAAATTGCAAGACTCAATATCCACACCAGGAAGACGTAAAGAATTACGCTATTTTATTTTCAGATGGAATCACTATTTATACAGCATAAAATCCGTGACCAGGACAATCTAGGGCAAGTTTTCTAATGATGTGATCAGTCGTCAAGTCCATGAACAGTATTCTATCTGTCATAAAGTACTTGTATATGTTAGTACATAAACAGTAAGTCATACGTAAGTATGGCGTATGTTATAAGCTTTTCGATGATTTAAACAGTCAATGAAACTTCTATCGGGAAAGTATTTTTTCCGTGAAACTAAATTTTATGAACGGATGGATTTGTGTACAAATTCACTGCGATTGATTGGTGCATCTATATCGAAAATCTCCCATAGAATTGATGCAACTTCTATTAGTGATGCAGTCCCATCTTCCAAAATCATACTTATATACATGTGAACAAGTAATATTTGCTTTCTCCCTGAGTACACAGTTTCTTGCGTCAGGAATATTCTGTCAACATAACGTTTCGAAAAAATCTGAAGATTCGCTCAGTATTAATTCATGTCAATATTATTCAGTTTGTTGCGTTTATTCAATTACGAAATTACTTTATATCTATATTTCAATAGTTAGTGCCAGCAAACAATTTTTTTTTACATGATTGTTTGCATAGAGCCTAAAATGCTTTATATACTTTATAAATAGTGGTTGTAATTTCGAAGCATGGCGTATTATATTCGTTGAGCTCAAAATTTGGGAGAATATGTTGCTTAAATACTGTGTTGATTTTTGTTATCTTATCACATATACAGTTACTAAAAAGGTTGCTAAGTGCAGTGCAATAAGACTACCAGGAACGTCATGTCAGAATTTATTCATACAATTTTTTTTGTTTTAGCTCACAAAAATGATGGATTTAGTTGCATTGAGTATATGGTCATATCGATTAAAGTTTTTATGGTGCACTTATTGCAATAAAATATTTATATTAAAATAGTATTTTTTAATAATACAAACCAGATGTCTCAATGCTATAATTGATTACAAATTCAATTACAGTTATTAGGCTAGCAGAATTTCAATTTCTGAATAGCAATTTCAAATTTGCATTTAATTTCAATATTGTCTTCATATGTGAAATAATAGTCACATACACGTACGCAGGCACGCGTACACGCACGCAGTCAGACAGACACACATACACAGAGACACGAATACTTATATACATATGTGTAACACTATATCTGCTTATGATGATGCGTCTGTATATATATTGTCCAATGTGATACTTTATAGCATTAAATGGAATATGAAATTTACAATTTCGTTAGACAAAATTGGGGGCGTGGACGGAAAGATAAGCCACTTGAATCAGCAATTCGTACACGTTCAAGAGTAAAAGCCATGACTGAAAATGACGTTTGCCGAAGTAGCATCTCCAACCGGCAATGAATGATAGAATCCGTGAATCCGTTCATTACATATGTGTGCGTATGCGATTGTATGTGTGTATATATATATATATATATATATATATATATATATATATATATATATATACACATACAATCATATATATATATATATATATATATATATATATATATATATATATATATATATATATATATATATATATATATATATATACACACATACGAGCCCATATCCTTTATATCTTATTTGTTTCAGTGATTTGACTGAAGCCATTTGGCCAAAAATTTTAGTTCCAAAACATAAACACTCCGGTTCTCAAGCGGTGATGGTAGGGAGATACGCAGACACAGACACAAATACACACAGCGATAGATAAACATATATATATATATATATACACACGACAGACCTCTTTCAGTTTTCGTCAACCAAATGCACAGACAAGGCTTTAGTAGACGGAGAGAATAATTTCAGACATGAATTAGAAGCTGCGCTGGTGTTATAAACATTATCGATCAAATGTACTCAAAGTAGCACCACTGCTCCCTGTAACGTGGTGGAGATGAGTCTCTTAAAGCGGTGGCTGTTGAAACACCCATAGTCATAGTCAGGCGAACCTACTCGCCAGTAATCGTCGGGGTATATCAGGTAATGGGTTTCGCACTATTTGTATATAGGCATATGGAGTGGAGATTCAATTTACATCACCGCAAAGTCCACGTCGATGGATGGGTATAGGGATACTACATCCATGCTACCCACTATACGTCCTGTCAGGTAGCAGGTATTGTTATAGTCGTTGATCCTGCTAAGGAGATCTTCTGTGCTGTCACAAAAATCTGGCGACATCTGGATTATGGGCTGTATGATCATTGAGAGGAAGTAGGAGATCCTGTAGTTGCTAGCGATATTCGCTCCGCAGACTGACCTTGTTGGTGGTCCCGCCATTGGATTGGTGGCTATTTTTTGGTCTTTGCGCAGTCGATTCAGCGTCGAGATATCGTTGTTCCAGGCTTGGAAGTTGCTGGCCGTGCATTTTTGAGGCCCAACAACAATTGTCCACTTCATCATGTAGGCGTCGAGGAAGTTTTCTCTCTCATGTGTCTGTAAGGTTGATACTTTTATATTGGTGAGGTTGCATTGCCTGGATGTAGTTCGGCAAGCTGTCTATCGACATCCTACCGGACTTATATGTGGGGAGGCATACCACTTCACTGTTCCTCATGCGTTGCGTGAGCTTACGTAGGCCACTCATTGGTATATTCCCGAGTTGTTGGGTCTCTGTCCTATTCCGTCTTTTAGTGTATAGTTTTAAAATCTAAGTTTTGTCCTAGCTATAATGAATTAAGCTTCCATGTGGTCACTAGTATGTCTTGAGATTCAGAGACTTTTGTTAAAGGCAAAGGAGAGTCACTTACTGTTATAGTTTCTTCAATGAGAATATTGACCAAGGTTACCGTGGTCTTTTCCGTAAGCTTTTCCTTCCACGGCTAAACCTAAACTGCCCTCCCCTCTTTTACACGAGAACATTACTGTGTGATACACGATCCCTATTGATCGGCCTTTCCTTTTTTTTTTATTTCGATCCCGTTTGATCGAACTCCCCCTTTTTCCCTTCCTACGATCCCTTTTGATCGACAACACCACTTTTTTTTTTCCTTACCCCTGCCAAAAAGAAAAAAGCTCTACATTGTATTTGTCCCATCTTCGTTGAGCCCTGTGTGGCTAATAAAAGAAATGTATCTATCTGTTAGATGACTTTTGGTCAACCCTGTATACACACACACACACACACACAAACACATGTATAAATATGTGTCTATGGGTTATTTTGATTTTGTCAGCCAACACATCTTGAGAACCAGTGCTGGTGTGTTTACCTCTCAGTTGTGGAAAATATATTCCTGAAGGCGGTACTCCAGTATGGGTGTAGGCTAACGACTGAAACAAATGAAAGTTAAATGGTATATAAGTACACAAATATATTTAAATATGTGTGTGTGCTTGTGTGTGTGTGTGTGTGTGTGTGTGCGTGCGTGTGCGTGTGTACGTCACTGTGCATACACTGTATTATAGCATAGTTTATATTTTCATCAAATATATTCATTGTCGATAAAATAAATCATGCATTGAAAGACAAAATGAAAATTGAGGAGGGGAGAAAATGATTTGTGTGAACTTATTGTATAAAAATTGCATGCAGACTGACAATGTAATACGTCCAAGGGACATTACATAAATATTTGCAAATATACACCTATACAATCCAGTTTTATAAAATTTCCGGCCCATATTTCGCCGCAAGTATTTTCGTGATTTTCAGCAATTGTTACATTATTTTATATTTTCATTTTTATTTTTATTTATATTTTTCATATATTATCTTTATTACTGAAACGTTTGTGGCTGAAGGTGTTTCTGCTTCATTATTATTATTAATTTTATTTTCGTAGCAGGATATTATTTATATTATTACTTTTTGAAATTGTAATTCATATTATGAGTATTATTATCCTTATTATTGCTATACTTATTATTATCAAAATATGATAGATTGAAAACAGTTTGCTAGAAGTATTTAAATAGAATAGTTTGTATTATAGTGGTGTTCACTGCCTTGTAATTCAGCCCTAATTAAATTGTTCTAAATGGCAATGATTTATTGCTAACATAACATATGAATCAATCAATCAATCAATAATAATAATAATAATAATAATAATAATAATAATAATAATAATAATAATAATAACAACAACAACAGCAAGAATGGACATATCAGACCAAAACAACAACATTCTCATAAGTAGAGAAAGTGTTTTAGTAATTATATACTGTATATGAAATGTAGATGGTGGAGGAAGATAAAGGGAAATAAATTATTCATCAGGAAACTATGATCGAATATATAATTGTCCTAAACCTATCAACAAAAATAGGCTTTCCGCCAGACATTCTATTATAAAAAGGAAGACAAAAATATAATAAGTGAAAATTTTAATATCTGAAGTAGAGAAGAAAAACAATTAAATGGAGAGAAAATAATATGTACAGTAATATATTTGAAGAATTAATTCTAAACCTTATATTGTCACGAGTTCAAAAATTTCAGTCGCGATTATATGTATTGAAATTCTCTGAAGCTGGGTAAATTTTATTTGTTATTATTCATAATTGTTTGGCAATATATTTTTCATCAGGATTATATAAGTAACCATTAAGTATAATGATTATGTTACACTGACAGGATAAGATTTTGCAGAATGTGGTTATTGTGTACCGAAGAAATGCATGCATACTATTTATCAATAAACAATTATGTTAGTATTTGGATATTTGAAATAAAAATTCAAAGTGGACAGAAAGCTTGAAAATGCCGATGTAACGTATTTATTCTAACTCAATATACTATGCGGAACCGCCTTCTCCGAATAACTATACGGGCGCTGCCGCTGCTGTTGGTGCTGCTGTAACTACTACTACTACTACTACTACTACTACTACTACTACTACTGCTGCTGCTGCTGCTGCTGCTACTACTACCAATACTACTACTACTGATAATAATAATAATAATAATAATAATAATAATAATAATAATAATAATAATAATAATAAGAAGAAGAAGAAGAAGAAGAAGAAGAAGAAGAAGAAGAAGAAGATGAAGAATAGTAATACCAATAAATGCCCTGATGCAGTAACAGGCACTGCCTCTCATGCCTTCTGATCTTAACTGATTGGAAAGTATATTGTTTTGTTTTGGTATAAAAGATGTGCTACAGCAAATATTCTGCTCAATACCACAGATTTGCATGTCACTTGTTTGAATTTAACTATTTGAACAAGTCCCTTGGTGGTTGACGATATGTCCATCTTTGATCATGAGCAGAAGTTACGAGGAAGCGCCATAGCCATGTATTGAGAGAAATTATTTAGGGCTTCAAAAATTCGGCACTCGAAACATCTGTGTTTCGTTCGACATCCTTAAATCACCCTTATTCAGGGACATTTTGAGCGGGATGGTTTACTCGAGCCGAAGAAAATTCTAACTGGGCCCCCACATACAATATCATGTGTTGTTCATTTTGATATGAGATCACCATATCATGCAGCTGTGGTTGCGATGCATGTGCCTGTGCTCCCTTATCAGACGAGTAGTTGGGTACTCATAATGGCCATACTGAGTGTCGTATATTTTACCCCAGTGCCACTATGATGGCATGCGCTTCTCTCTCACTCAATAATAATAATAATAATAATAATAATAATAATAATAATAATAATAATAATGATGATAATAATAATAATAATAATAATTTCAATCTAATCAATACGTTTGCTAGAAGGGTTAAGAGTGTACAGCGTAATGCAATATAATTTGCTGTTATATAAAATCCTCTATGAGTAATTTAACACTACAGGCAAGAAATAATTCTCTGAAAAGGAAGATTTCCTAAATTTGCTTAGGGAAATCTCGCAAACGCAAGATCATTCTCAACACAAGGGTAGTACCCTATCAATTTTCCACCCCATCAATCTCTGTATCTGTCATTTAGACTATACGTCCCAGTCACATTTAACCTTTAAGAATTTCCCTAGAAAGTAGGGCTTAAATCTCCATCGTCACATTCGATTTCCATTGAAACTGAAACAAGTTGATCAGGGCTCGGCCAAAATGGAGGGTGACTTAGTGTGAAAAATCTTTCAATCTCATTTACTACATAGTCTATTTCTTTAACGCTACTAGACAGATACACATTACCCCTTCTTCCAAGACAAAAGAAGGCGGTGGGACAATGTCCTCAATAGATTCAACATTATAGTTTAATCTGTCTTACGTTCAGAAGTAGGTATGTACCAAAGGTCCAAATGTTATCAATGCTCCAGTACTGGATGTTCGTGTGCAGAACAGCTTCACATTGAAAGCATCTGGAGCAGACCCAGCTGACGGCATTTCCATACCTCTACAGATTATGTTAAAACGGTAATACAACCAAGTAGAACTGGTAGGACATAGATGTTTCGAAATAATTCATAAGAAGCTCAACGAAAGAGGCCTGATCCACCACGACCCAAGAGACCTATCTTGATCTATGTATTGGTCAGGACAGCAGATCTACCAATGAGATATGCTCTGAGAAAAACGAGTCTGAAAAATGGCAACTACAACCGCTATCTGTCATATAGACAGTAGACACGTCGCACCCTCAGCAAATGTAAGTGTATCATTAACCAGTCCTCCATTTAGTGTGTTGTCATTAAATGGTGAACGTTTACAATGGAACGAGTCTCTTCTAAGAAAAGCGGGAGAGTAGGCGGTCCAACTCGGTGAAACGTGAACTGAGGAATGTACCACTTTTAAGAGAAAGTTTATGATGGATCGGATGTAACCCCTCGCATCTTCGATGGATATCTCTGAGAAAGCCTACCGTCAGCATACTTCTTTGTAATAATGACCAATTTGCTCGTTACGTTGTACTACTTAGAGGCCTTGGTCAAGATTCACTCTGAACAATGTAAATGGTCCGTCCGTCAGCGCCCTGCAACCCTGCCTAACAGCATTGGCCCTTGACATATCGATCATAGCAAACTCAGCATTAACAAATTAGTCACAGACATAATGTGAAATGACCATATTGTTATTCAAAAGCTTTGCAATATCTGACGTGTTACAGAACGTAAGTGTTAATTGATAAATGACAAAAAGTAATCTCCCAGTCTTGCCATTTGTGCTTGGCACAACTGGAGCGATGCACAAATTGCCACATTGATAACTTCCATGAAATTTCAATACACAGTATCTGAAAACATTTTAAAGATATCTAACATAGAAATTAGCAAGCGTGAAAGGTTTTCTTAATACTAAGCATTGAGCTCTCTCATTCAGATTGAACGACTTTTATGAAATAAGTCTATGCATGTTTTCCATTGAAATTATATTTTTACACACATTGTTAGCCTTATATATATATTTTTCTGTATATAGGCATCACTTTAAACCTTGGGCAATTCGATATATGTCAACAGCAATTACCTATTTTTGAGTCTAAGAACATAAATTCTGTATCATAGAAAACATATATAATTAAATTAATAACAACACGAGCAACAATAGAAGGAGAACAATAACAGCAATAGAAAAGGGAGAAGACGATGGAGGACAAAATAAAAGCAATGAGTCGTTCAATCCTGACATATATATATATATATATATATATATATATATATATATATATATATATATATATATATATATATATATATATATATATATGTACATATCTACGAGATCTGATCAACATGTATACGGACTGTTGCCATAGTAACAGAGATAAAGCAAGCACAGAGAAGCCGCTTCGCGCTTACTGACCTTGACTTCTGCTGTCCATGTACACCAAATGTTAACGTTCTAACTCGCCTTCGCTGTTTATAGCAGTGCTTCGATGTAACGTGTGTAACGTGTGATCGTCGCATTGACCATCACAGAGGAAGTTGTGAAGGCGATATCTGCTCCGAGGCCTGTGCAAATTTACAGAGAATTAAGAGTGAGGGGTAAATGAGTCACACACAAGTGTACGAGTGGTTACGACGTTTCAAAGATGACCCCCAGAATGTCGATAGGGATGAAAGTTTCTACGAGATCCACAACCGACAGAAATGTGAAGAGGATTGCAGGTGTGCTTGCGACTGTGAAGCGAAATCGTCGAATCACCATCCGTGAGTTATCACAGAACGTGCAGATTAGTTACGGTCCAGTCCATTATCACTGAAAATTTGGGTATGAGACGCATGGTTGCCATGTTTGTGCCAAAATCGATTTCAGCTGACAAAAAGATACTCGGGTTTCACTTGTACTAAATCCCCTTGATTGTGTCGAGCGGCTTAACTCTACGTGCTTTAGCTTCATTTCTGTAGCAACAGTCCGGGTACATATTGATCAGTCCTCGTATATATATATATATATATATATATATATATATATATATATTTATCTGTGTGTGTGTATATATATCCATTAGGAGACATTACTACTACCAATTTTATCAAGTGATATCATAATTCTGCATAAGTAGACTGAAGCTTTCTTAATTATAACAGACAAGCAACGTTGAATATATATTTCGAATAATAACCTGATGGTGTTGTAGCCTATGAAGAGATTAATTTGTTATGTATACATAAAAGCGTTAGTTGGAAACATTGTAACAGGAAGCAAAAAGAATATATGCCATTTAGTGAATGAAAGCCAATTTCGTTTGAATTTCTAGTGGAAACAACATCAACGTACAGTATATGACACATATCGTTGTAGTTTAAATTATGTTTGCAGCCTCACTGGTGCACACGCACACACAAACACGCACATACGCACACATACTATCATGCACGCGCACGACACTCTCATACAAGCACATAGACATATATTATTAATTTGAACAGACGTTAATATATATGTCATTTCGTGATTACTTTGGCAGATGATTTGACACTTCATAAGTGGAGATATTTATTTGCATAGCAACCCTTACTCCATTTGGTGGACATAAATGCAGTATGAAAATAAAGCGTGAAAATCCATTAAAATGTACAGCTTTATTAGCCAAATATTCTGTATAGACTATTTGTAAAGTTCATTTCGCAAATAGTTAATGCGTTATGGATTCAAAAATGAGAGAATGCATATAAAGTATAATGAAATAAATATTGTTATATATGTATATCTTCAAATATCCGTGTGAAATCTTCAGAATACGCTCCAGGAAATGAACTCTGGGTATTTTTCTGAAAATATGCTGATTATCAACGAATCATTAATGTGAAAAATATCGATTAAAGTTGATACTCAAACACAATCAGATCCAACTCGCTAGAAACATTAATTTTGTGTATAATGTGGAATTCTATATACTATTTTGCCATTATAATGTTCTATTTTTAAACATCGTTTGTTTTTTGGATACTATAACACCTTGTAATTTGCATTTATTTGTATTCTCATCGGAGAGGGAGTGCACGAGACTTAATCAAAATTATGTCATAATATTTGTGTATGAATATCAATTACTCAGAATCGTACACAATATTTTAGGTCAAATTATAGTAAAACCCAGACGCAGAGTAACATATAAGGTAAGTGTAGACTTATATCTCATGTTGAGAGATTCGTGAAATTGCGTACGTTAACCAATGAAGCAAAGTCACTATTTCTTCTGTAGCTTCAAAGCTTTCATATGAACACTTTTATCACGTAAGTCCAAATTCTAATTACGTGAATGTCTAGAAACAACGACTATATCTCCGTCCTATTAATTGAACAATTGCACATATAAAGCTTGGTATTCATTATGAAGGAAGCTGATAGAAACATCTAATTTCCATGCGTTTTAAATTACTACATGTAACAACAGCTTATGTTAAGCTAAGATATAGTAATTATTGATAACTTTTTTTTATATCCTTAAGGATGGTCCATTTCAATGATTGAGTACTTCCTATCAAAGGTATTATTTAAGCATAAATTTATTTTTGAAGATGAAGATAACAGCTATATTGTTATGTATTATATTATGCTATACTGTACATAAGGACGGTATGGTTACTTATAGAAATACGCGTCTTTCAAACCTTACATTTTACAGTCTGTCATCGCTGAAATATTGTATGAGGGTTGGTTACGCACTCAATCTTGGTTAAAAACATATTTGTATGAAAGCACAACCGTATTCTATTCTTTCTCTTTTAGTGCTTTAGTCAAAGAGTAAAATTGAATAAATTTTTATGTAATCTGTTTTTATGATTGGTTACAGTTTTACTTTTCTCGTGGTTATATCGTCACTTATTCACTTCAATGTTCCTGATCAATTAGATAATCATCATTTAGCAATCTCCCAGAATAACCTACGGATACATTCACAATCAATGAATGAAGGCATTTAAAAATATACTACAACATATATGAATACCTTTCTAGATGCCCACATTTCCGTAATGGAGTATTAATGGAGTCTGCAAACGCAAATTTTCTTTGACCCAAAAGATGTATTTATTTTGAATTTTAATATCTTGTGCATTTTTACGGCAATTCTTTACATAGCTTTAGTTTTGTCTATAAATCTAGTAAGCACATAAATCTCATATTATAATCTAAGATAATAATAATTAAGGAAATATAAGTGTTCGATGTAATTTCTACTCTAAGACGCTTTGTTAATCAAAAAGAAGTAATATTGATTACGCAATACTTCCGAAATGACTTTCGATTGACAAACGACTAGCAACAGCTCAACTATTTAGAAAATGCTAGGAATGCTGTCTTGAAACTTCGTTCTCTGTTACCGCAATAAATATTTATATTACACTATGGTAGACTATAGTAACAATATTGATAAACCATTCGACAGAGACGCTTTAGGCGTTACTAATTGTATGCTTACTACCTGTTATATTGCTATGTCTCCACTAATAAATATCATTGAGATTTTCGGAAATAAATCAATGCATACAGGAAGATAAAGGGATTTCTTACAACTAGTTTTGGTTAATTTGGGGGTTGCTCTTTCATATTTTTGTAATTAGTAACATACAATTGATTTTTGAACTTCATGATTGTTTGAGCCAAACAAAGCTCATAAATAAAATGTTTAGATGTAGGATAAATCGAACTAACTCTTCTCTCTTTTCTTCCGCATTTCCCCTCTCCATCTCTATCCCTCCCTCTCTCTCTTTCTCTTTCAAAGTATCTATTTTCCGTCTGTATACATAAGTAAGAACATATATACACCGTACAGACAGGCGCACGCGCATACACTCCCACTCACCCCCATTCACACCCACTCATCCCCACACAAACACACATAAACACACGTATTTGAATGAAACATATTGACAATATTTAAAGCCAAGGAACATGAACGATAACAGTAGCAACATACTAACAAAAACATGAACAATAATGAAAACATCTTTTCTCGAAATGATAACAACAAAGAAGTCGATTCCCATATTTTCCATTAACTATTATTATATAGTCTAGAAGCTTGGCAATAAATCTCATGAAACTCCTTTGCTGAACATAAGATATAAAAACAATAACAACATAAAAGAGATAAGCTAATGTTAGTATGCTATATACTGATTTGAAATAAAATACAAGGTATACGATTTTTGATAAGCATACAATTTTCGACTGGCTGCAAAAACTAAACAAAGTGGTTAAAACACAGTCTTTTATCTTTTCATGAGCAGAAAATGTGAGATCGATCTGACTAGTGTATGTCTCTCTTGTACCTTTATCAGAGAAGGAATATAGACTCTCTGTTCTTGAATAAATTAGCAGCTTATAGCTATTTAAGGTGTATAGAAACTTATCCGCAAATAAATTATTACATATTTGCATAGCTGTATATATGAAGACTACGTCATTAATTAAATAATCAATAAATGAACAATCCGTGTTAATTAATTAATTAACCATGTTAATTAATTAGTTATATACAATGGAATGTTATTGATAATATCAAACCTATTTCAATGTTTTCCATATTTAATTAGCATACAATTTAAAAAAGAAATACGGTAGTTAAACCACAAGATTAAATCTTTCCGTGGGCAAAACAAAACTGATTTAATTTGGGGAGTTTCCGATCTTTTAAAACTTCAAACACGTTACAACCATTTATAGAACGTATAATCTTGGACACATCTAAGTGATCCATGGAATGTTCATAAAAGCTCGAGGGCTAGTAATATGTTTATTAATCAATAATTCAATAAACTGAATTCTTGAATAATTTATTTTTGATATTGAAAAAATATTTGGTACGATTAATTTTGCATATTGAGAACTAATTTGTAAATGACATGTATATTTATGAATTGTCTTCTGAGTCAAGAAGCATAGCATTATGGTGACTGATTACAAAATGTTCGAGTTACAATTTTAAAATTCAAACTAGTATTGCATTATAATGCGTGTCAGTCATGAAATATAAACATATAGTATTTTTTCTAGTCTAACTAGAAGCGGAAACGTAGCACAGCACAATTTAAAACAATGTATTACTTTATTCAAGTTATATGCACTAAGATAGTGGTGAAATTGATGAAGATTATTACAAAAACACCAGTGGTCATATTAAGTAAAATTATACAGGACACGGAATCTCTGACTGGAATTTATAAAGGGAGACAGGACTGTCTACACAAGTAATATTACAAAATCGCTTTCAAGTAAATGCATAGAAATTGTTAACCTTGTTTAATTTCATTTTTCAGAGTACTGTACTTAAGCAACTTTATTTGTTTTGCTTACTGGACTGTAGATGTGGTAGGTCACTATTCTATAGTATTACTTACTCCTAAAGACTGATTTTCAGAAATTGTAGGACTGCTTTCGGAAAATGCATGGACAATACAGACTCTGATGTACATCTATTCTTAAATACTGTGAGTGTGCGTGTGCACATGCGTGTGAATACCCAAGTATATTATCCACATACAGTATTTATGTGCCTGTGTATGTATGTGGATGTATGTGTTTATATATATACTGGATATGTATGGTTTCTATGAGGTTACAGTTTAGTAACTTTCAATATGGTCAATTTGGACATGTGGCTATAGCGGAAAGCGTTGTAAGTAGGACAGCACTGATGATAACATGTCCTGTACACATTTTCTAGAGAAAGTGTTTCATCTTTTAAACTATATACTTGAACAAAAAGTAAAGTTATTACTTCAAAACTTACTAAATTCTCGTTCACTTGTCTCTGTTTCGGCTTTATACAAAAGCATGATGTGTATCATGTGGTAGATAATTGTATCAATTTAGATGGAGTAATGTGAGTTTAGAGTCTCTATGATGGATACCGCCCGACACAAATGTAAGTAACTACTAGTATTATCTCTTTTAGTTCGTCGGTACTTCAATTACATCTGATATTATGTTTTATTAACAGTCTATTGTATGAAATGAAATTGTGAGAAGAAAATTATATTGAATTAATTTTACTATTTAAAATATTAATATATTTTTTGGGTACGTTAAATTTTCCAACACATCTCATAAAACAGTTTCTTCATAATTGTAATAATATATTTGGCAATGGTGCGTGGATAACGTGCTTAGAGAGATGTAGAGAATGAGTTGTTTCAGATCAAGTAAGACTGCAAGGAGAACTGAAATGAACTGTATAACTAAATGCCCATTCATTGAATACGAAATGTTCCATAAATCATATGAAAGAGCAGTACATACAATTGGTTTAAATATATAGTTACGTAAAACGTACTGGCTAGAAATAATATTATTTTGTCCATGGAAATATGAAAGTGCCTGCAATGAATGGAAAATCATCACTTCCCCATGGATAAATATTCGAGAATAAATATCACCTTTGTATCTCAAAGAAAAGAGAAAATAAAAAAAACACACTTAATTCCAAATATTCTAAATGCATACCTTCTCGTAAACGTTAATAACAACGTGACTAGCTGATATTTAGTTTGTTTTTGTGTCTTGTTTTAGGAATGCAAGAAATGAGAAATGAAGAGAGGAAGAAAAAGGCATTAAGTGTAAAACGGAAATAGGAGAAAGCAAAATGAAACAAACAGTTATTGATTTTAGCTTTGGTTTAAAAATTGAAGCTAATTAAATATAGTATTCTTTTAAATTTATTGCAAATTTCAGTTGGAGAGTAGTGTTATCTAACAGGCCATTTAACTTGCTGAAGACAAAATGAGGACATGGCACTGCAATAATCTGGCGGTTGTCAATAGAAATAATAATGCCTATTAATCAAGTATCGAGGAGTAATACATGAAAGTTTTCTTAAGACATGCGTTGCTGATTTAGATATGTTAGATTCCTTATTATTATTATTATTATTATTATTATTATTATTATTATTATTATTATTATTATTATTGAGTGAGAGAGCAGTGTATGCCATCAAAGTGACACTGGGGTAAAATATACGAAGCCCAGTATACCCATCATGACTACCCGTCTGATAAGGGTACACCAGACACATGCATCACAACCTCATGTGCGCGATATGGTGACCTCATATGAAGATAAACAGCGCATGACCTCGCAGGTGGGGGCCCAGTTAGAATTTTCTTCAGGTCGAGTAGCCCATCCCACTCAAAAGGTCCCTGAATAAGGTTTGTTTAAGGATGTTGATCAAAGCATCCATGTTTCCAAAGGTGAATTATTCAAACCCCAAAGAATTCCTCGCAACACATGGCTATGATGCTCCCCCGCGACTTCTGCTTATGATCAGAAATGCACATATCGTCAGCCACTAAGGGACATGCTTAACTGGTTAAGGTCAAACAACTGACAAGCAAATCTGTGGTAATAAGCAGAATATTTGCTGTAGCAAAACAATGTACATGATAACACTTCCAATCAATTAAGATCAGAAGCCATGAGAGCCACTACCCGGTACTGCATCCGGGCATTTATTATTATTACTATTATTATTATTATCATTATTATTATTATTATTATTATTATCATTATTCAGTAGTTTTATTTTTATAACGTGCTTTCACTTCACTACCGAGCGCAGCTCTGTGCGCCTTGGGTATGTGCTGTGGTTTGCTGTGGTGCTCTTATGTTTACTGTATTGAAAGTGTTTTGCGTAGAATGTGTGCAGTACCCAGTAGTGCAATTTTCTGTATGTTATATATATTTGTAAGTCCTGGTGTTTTTGTTATGTATTTGTCTGAATATTTTTTTTATTATACCTAAGGCACCTACTATGATAGGAATTGTTTCTGTTTTTAGATTCCACATTCGAGTTATCTCTATTTCCAGGTCTTTGTATTTTGAAAACTTTTCCATTTCTTTTAGAGAAACGTTGTCATCTGCTGGTATTGATACATCAATTAGAAAGCATTTTTTTTCTTCATAATCTTTGACAACTATATCTGGTCTATTTTCCTTAATTTCTCTTTCTGTGTGTATTGGCATATCCCAGAGTATGGTTGCTTTCTCGTTTTCTGTGACCTTTTCTGGCGTGTGTTTATACCATCTTTTTTCTGTTGCTATTCCATAATGTTGGCATAGCTTCCAGTGTATATAGGTCCCAGCTCTGTCGTTTCTGTGAATATATTCCTTCTTAGCCAGGACTGGGCAGCTAGAGATAATATGATTTATTGTTTCTTGTCGATCTCCACATATTCTACAGTTACTTGTTATATTTCTTTTCATTATGTGTTTTTTGGTAATTTCTGGTGGGGAGGCTTTGGTCTTGTGCAGCAATTAAAAATCCTTCAGTCTCTGCTTTGAGTCCTGAGCTTCTCAGCCATTGCTGGGATTTTTCTCTGTCTATTTCTTTCGCATTTAGTTTAGCCCAGTATTTACCATGTAGGGGCTTTTCTTGCCATCGTTTTATCATGGTCCGTTGCTGTTCTAGTTTTAGTTTGGATTTCATTTGTTTTATAGCTTTTGTTGTTTCTT
Source organism: Octopus bimaculoides (assembly GCF_046866305.1). Classification (NCBI taxonomy): domain Eukaryota; kingdom Metazoa; phylum Mollusca; class Cephalopoda; order Octopoda; family Octopodidae; genus Octopus; species Octopus bimaculoides. The sequence continues at coordinate 68,964,999 of NC_142928.1, forward strand.
CTTCTTCTTCTTCGTATTTGTTAGGTAGATTGATTTCTTGTTTGTATTTGTCAGCTTCCTTAAATACTGAAAACAGTATTTTGTTTTGCTCGTGTTTTGTGGCTATTTGTATTAGTTTCCCTTGCTTCTGGAGTAGGTATTTTTGCAGTCCTATGGTGGTTATTTTATAATAGTTTTCTAGCTGTATAAGACCCCTGCCACCTTCTGTGCGTTGTATATATAGCATTTCTATGTCAGATTTTGGGTGGTGCATCCTATGTCCTGTCATTATTTTTCTTGTTTTCCTGTCTATTTTACATAGTTCGTTTAGTGTCCAGTTAAGGATGTTGTAGCTGTAGCTTATAACTGGGACAGCTAAAGTGTTGATACCCATTATCTTGTTTTTAGCATTGAGCTCTGTTTTTAGTATTGATCTAACTCGTCTATAGTACTCTTTCTTTATTTTTTCTTTCATTTGTGTATGTTGTATCCTATCTAGTTCATTGACACCTAAATACTTATATGGTTGGCTTTCGTCTAGTTCTCTTATTTCATTGGCTTTATCTAGTGTTATATTGCTACTTTTAACTAATTTTCCTCTTTTCAGGGTTGCTTTGGCACATTTTTCTAATCCGAATTTCATTTCTATTTCCTTGGTAAAGCCGTGTACTAATATTATTATTATTATTATTATTATTATTATTATTATTATTATTATTATTATTATTATTATTATTATTATTATTATTATTACTATTATT
>NC_142928.1:68970738-68973238 GCF_046866305.1 Octopus bimaculoides
GTTTTTAATGTGGCTTGTGTATGCTATACCTTGTGTAGTGTTGTGGTTGGTGTGTTCATATGTTTCTAGTACTTGAGTGATTAAATGTAACTGGTTTGAATTATTGTTTATAATCAAAATATAAAATACAGAAAGAAAAAAAAACACTAAAAGGGAGATTTGTATTTGTCAATTTCTTTATTTCTGTGTTTTACATTTTCATTATAATTTTATTCATCTGTTACTACAACTGTCGGTTTAGTTACGTGCGCAAACTTTTGTAAACGACACACTGCTTTGGGTATTTATTTATTCACATAGTGACAGCAGAAATGCCAGCAGGATCTACTATTTAAACAGTAATTTTAGGAGGCACACTTCATCCCTTAGATGAGATTAATGTTTACGCATCTCACGAATGTAGTAGAAATGTAAAGATGTTTCGAAACAACTGTAATAATCTTAAATATTGTTTTCATTCAATTTCCTGTAATTTCCCTTGTTATCAATCAATCAATCTTTTAAATCTATCTATCTGTCTGTCTCTCTGTCTCTCTGTCTGTCTATCTATCTTTCTATCTATATGTCTATCTATATATCTATATAGATATACACGTACATGCACAGACACACACGCACACAGTTTTTACATTTTATTTAGTTTCACTCTGTCAAGTTTGGTTTTGCTCAAATGCTCATCCCCGTACAACGTAATAAACACTTACGCACTCAAGGAGTGTACACACGCACCAAGCACACCCACGCACACACGCACACAACACACACACACACACACACACACACACACATATATATGTATATGTACACACACACGCACACACAAACACATATATATATATACACATATATATGCAAACAGACATGACCAACGATTTTGGCAAACACTGTTGATTAGCTATTTCATGTGAAATATTATGTGAATGTTAATGATTTAGTATTATTTGAAAAGGTTATCTATCTGTTATCCAATATGATTTGAAAGAAAAATTGCTGAAAAATAAGAGATTTTGCAAATAATCATCAATTTGCGGAATTGGTTATATTTCCTACAAGTGGAAATCATATTCCTCTTCATGATTTCAAGTTGGAATTGCATGCAAACTAACAATTAATAACCAGACCAGTAAGCAAATTTATGTATGATATCATGAGCATGTTATGATTGATGTTTAGTTAATGAACGCTCTTTCTCCTCACAAAAACTTCATATTTTCTTTTCTTCTATAGCAGATATGTTATTGGCAATACAAATACGTCAGTCAATAATTTCTTTCCATCAAAATGTCCTAAAAACATGCAGTTTTTTTCTTTTCATTCATGTTATGTCTGTAAATAACCGTAGACTTCTAAGCTTGACGATACTTCTACTTTCACCACATCGGCTAAGGTCTCTCCGGAAAGTACTTTCCAAATATGTGGCTGCTATTAAGTTGGTATAGATTGAGTGGTCTCACACCAATATTTGTAGCTTGAAAGATCTGTATTAGTAAAAAATGCTACATCCACATTGACTCCTGGTGAACCATCATGTATTATAAAAAAATGAGTTATTGTATCTTTTGTTCGCTTATGGCATCACCTAAATTCAAATCTCACTCAAATAAACTTATCTGTACACGGAGATGATGGAATATTACCAAATATTGGGTTTCATAAAATTGAGAAAGAAATTATTCAAAGCCATGATCCCGGCTTGTAACAGTATTATGATGTAAATAAGTAAAACAAAAATTAAATAATATATTTAGCTGATAAAGATAAAATCCACAAATGTGATCGGGGAACTTGGAAGAGTTAAATGAAATGACAGCATCATTCGATTAAAAAAAAAAATTAATGCAACAAAATAACTCAAATATTTGTAGGAAGTACGTCAGTGTGAAAATCTCTTTTGCAAATATCAAAAATATTTGGATCTATACACTTTAGAAAAGCTGTATATATCTAATATATCTTCAGAAATATAATATTGGAAACGTGACACGATAGGGAAACGTATATGAATTCTTAGAATACCTAAGCTCGAAAAAAGGAAAATATTCCATCTCAAACTTTAAATATTTATCGTTATTTTGAAATCTTTAAGGCTATTTTTTGATTGAAGCTAAAGTACGAAGGAGAAAGAAGAATGTTTCGTGATATGAAAGAAACAACACAAATTAAGAGTAAAATAATTCGGATATATCACTTGCAATCTAATATAAAGATGATCAAAATTCTTGGATGAGATAGTCAACCGAGGAGATGATGGAGAGCAAAAATAACGAAATCACCCCCCCCCCAAACAAAAAACAGATTTTACAACAGTATATATGTTTAAAAGCAAGCAAAAACATATCTCTGATGATAGAAATAATTATTTACTTCAACAACTGTGATAGGTATGGTACAAGAAGTTCAATAAATAAGTGCAAACTGAGATATTTCTACTATGGTGAACATTGTTGAAACACATTAACATGGTTATTATCAATAATAATAATAATAATAATAATAATAA
>NC_142928.1:68974771-68977271 GCF_046866305.1 Octopus bimaculoides
TATATATCTCGCAAACACACACGAGCACGTCCACATATATTCATATGTAGATACATGTAGGAAAACATTTATTTTAACATACTATTTATTTAGAAATAAATATTTGGGACATATTTATTATGGAGCAATTTAACAGTGACACCATATGAATGAGAATATTTTAATATGAATGAATTCCATATTGCATTCACAGGGATATCTCTATTTCTCCTCCTATAAAATAAACACACACCCACACAAAATGATATGTATGTGTGTATATATATATGTATTTATATAATACAAATAATATGTGAGTATATGCAAATATACGTATATGTGTGTACATGCCTACATCTCTCTCTCTCTCTATATATATATATATGTATATGTATATATATGTGTGTGTGTGTGTGTGTGTGTGTGCGCATGTGTGTGTGGGTGTGTGTGGGTATGTGCGTGTGTGTGTGTGTGTATACGAGGCGGTGCAGAATACTTCTGGCTTTAAGAGTATCGCGAAAAACCTGGTTGGAACCTCAAACGTCCGATTTCTATTACAGGTCTTAGAAAAACTGAAGGATGCAACTATAAGAACGTGAGATAGGAATACTTTTAGATAGGAATCTGAGATAGGAATACGTTGAATAAAGAGGCTCAGACACGTGTACTCTTAACATAGTTCTCGGGGAGATTCAGCCTGATACAGTGTGCCAAGTCTGTCCCTTTGAAATACAGATACAACAGAAAGAAAGAATGAAAGTTGTAGTGAAATAATGCAGCAGGTCTCGCGTCCATCCCATGCCGGAGTATCGTGGAGCTTTTTATGTGTCTTCACTCAATAAATACCCGCAACGTGATCCTACAACCGCGAGTCCTCTGCCCTAAGCACTAGGTCATTACGCCTGCACTATATATATATATACACATACATACATATATATATATATATATATATATACATACATATATATATATATATATATATATATATATATATATATATATATATATATATATATATATATATATATATATATATATATATATATATATATATATATATATATATATATATGTATATATTTATTTATTTATATATGAAGTGCAAAGACCTCCTTACGTCACGAATGGACAGGAGATTGTATCTAGAAAGTTAGTCTCTAAAACAAATTATGCGTGTGTATACATATACATATACATGTACATATATAAATATGTATACGTAGATATACATTTACAACGTAGCGTAGCAGTCCCAGGAAAGGGAAGAATGGTGCGGCTATTTAGCCCCAAGAAACATATATCTATATCTATACATACACACATATATATATATATATATATATATATATATATATATATATATATATATATATATATATATATATAAAATATAATATATATATATATATATATATATATATATATATATATATATATATATATATATATATATATATATATACATACGCACATACATATATGTATATATATATGTGTGTGTGTGTGTATATATATGTATACATACATATACACATAAAGTGATGGCTTGTTGACAACATAGCGTAGCAGTCCCAGGAAAGAGAAGAATGGTGCTGCTATTTAAGCCTAAGAAACGTATATCAATATCTATACATACATACATACATATATATATATATATATATATATATATATATATATATATATATATATATATATATATATATATATATATATATATATATATATATATATATATATATATATATTTACATATACATATATCATCGTCATCATCGTCGTACAGCGTCCGCTTTGACAGTTCGACTGACAACTGTCGAGATAGAAGGCTGCACCAGGCTCCAATCTGACTTGGCAAAGTTTCTACAGCTGGGTACTCTTCGTAGAACGAACCACAACGAGAGTGGCAGTAGGTACTTTTTATGTGCCACCGGCATGGAACCAGTTAGCCGGCACTTGCATCGACGACACTCGGATGGTGCTTTTTTCGTGCAACCGGCTCGGGTGTTAATCAGGCGGTACTGTTATCGACCACGACAATGACGTCACTTCACTTAACAGTTCTTCACAAGCTCAGTATGTTGTTCGATGATTGAATGGTACTCTCAAATATGCCAGTTATGATGCACTGCGTGGGTCAGAGTTACGGTCACACTTGGCTTGCCGAGTCTTCTCAACTACAGCATATTTCCAAGGTTTCGGTCACGTTTTATCCCCTCTGTGAGGCCCAACATTCGGAGGGTGTGCTTCACTACCTCATCCCATGACTCCTGACTTTACCTCTTCCACAAGTTCCCTCTACTGCTAGGGTGTAACACTTCTTGACACAGCTGTCCTCATCCGTACGCAACATATGATCACACCAGAGCAGTTGTCTGTATTGCACACCACATCTGATGCTTCTCAGGTCCAACTTCTCTCGCAGAGCACTTACACTTTGTCGTGTATGTACACTGACAGTACACAACCATATATATATATATATATATGTGTGTCTATGTGTGTGTGTGTGTGTGTG
>NC_142928.1:68982271-69009771 GCF_046866305.1 Octopus bimaculoides
CAGAATTTAATTGCCTCAATCGCATATTCATGAGGGATATTTGTATAAAGGTTGACCACGTCAAAAGACACCAAGAGTGACTCCTCGTTTGTTGTTTTCGCATCAACACAACTTTCATCATAGAATCACTTAAGTTCATTCTGACCAACAATTACTTCTTTGCCACCCTATAATTTATTAATAATGATAAAATTCTTTTTGGATGATTTTCTGTAGGAATTTCGGCATTTTGCATTTTTGTATTTGCTGCCGATTAGGTAAACCGTAAATACGCGGTATATTTTGAAAAATTAGACATAAAAACACGAACCATGCTGCGTACTGATTCGTGCTTCATATGCTGTCTGGTCAATTCTGCTGACGATAGTCTGACCTTGTAAGATATAATCTTTATCTTACTAAAATTGACTTGAAACCATGGTACAGAATATAGATTGGTAAAAGTTTTTATTTTTCATTTCCTTTCGAAATTATCCCTAACTTTTGTGGTATGTAGTATTTTTGCTGCTATTTCTAGCGAGTAGATGTCCTATTATAGGCGTCTCTGCATTTCTAATGAATAATACATAGTCTATTGACTGTTTTTACTCTCGCTAGACCACTGGTGGTAAATAAAATTTCTAAAATTTTCTTTGCCACCCTATAATTTATTAATATTTATATATGTATGTATATAGCTAGATAGATCCATCTCTCTCTCTCTCTCTCTCTCTCTCTCTCTCTCTCTCTCTCTCTCTCTCTCTCTCTGTATATATATATATATATATATATATATATATATATATATATATATATATATATATATATATATATATATAAATATGCATTTATAGATAGATAAATAAGGAGAAAGAGAGGGAGAAAGAGAGAGAAATTGTGATTGCTAGTTAGTGAGAGAGAGTAATTTACTCTCAAGTGAACGAATATACGAATATCTATCTTTATCCTGCATTCTACCAATATTCTTTGGATCATCATAACGTTGACATTATATGAGACCCTTTATAGGGTTACATGCTTATTAAAATCATATAACCAAGTCAAAGGCTGCATAAAAATAGTGTCAACATTTGCAACACCGCATCGCACCTCCCGTCAAAATATTGAACGTATGGATTCTGAACGTTGAGGTAAATTTACTAAAACGACTAACGCTTAGATTATTATAATTATTGGAATGCTTTATAAGGAATCTACGAGGACTTCAACCCTGAGATTAAGATATTATCTAAGTGTAGAGTTGAATATACTGTATAAAATCATTGAAACTATGGCTCGTGCCAGAAAGATATGGTGAAAAGACCTCTAGTAAATGACAAAGGATTTTGAAGCAAACAGTCGTAATTATGCAAAATCGAAATGTAACGTACGGAAAAATAACATGATGCTAATCACAGAAACAAAATCATTTTTCAGTTGCTCGACTAGTATTTCTAAAGCTGGCTAAATCTCAAAAGCCTTCTTATACTTTCCCTAAATGGCACAAAGTTTATTTCTGCAGATATATTTGTATGAGATATTTGTAGTAAGTCATGTAAGCACCTGGCTGGTCTATAAAGGCATTTAAACTTTCAAAAACCAGACAAAATAAATAACGGTGTGGCAACTGAGGTGAAATATATTTGTATCGGCTGTTACGCAAATAGCTCTCTGCACTCAAATGTCAGTTGTTCATGTATGGGAAAGGGACTTAAATTAAGTACTAGTGAAAATTTGGGGTCGATATAATCGACTAGTCCACTCCCCATTAATTTGAGCCCTTCTGCCACCAACAGAAAGGATATATATATATATATATATATATATATATATATATATATATATATATATATATATATATATATATATATACGTATATACACTTTTATGTATATATAGACACATACAGACGCACATATATGTTCATGCACAATTTTACAAAAGGAACACGACCATTATGCGTACATTAGGCTGTGTATATTATATTAGAACCTGGAGTATGTTTTGTGCTCGCAATCATTTTCATATTGAAATCCCTGTGGGTGTTATAAAGTTGTTCTGCTATTTTGCCTTCGCTTCTGGCACAATCGTTTGCAAGTATACGTCTACCAATTTGTATGACAAATTTATTAAGTTTGAAACTCTCGTGGTGGTGGTGATGGTGAAGCGGTGAGGGGGCTAACATAATATCATTTTTATATCCTTGAATGAGTTCAGTTGAAAATTATCAATATATTTCGTATTCATGTACACATTCACACGTATGCGCTTGCACACACATATTCACATGCTTTCAAACACATGCACAAACACGCATACACAAACACTCCGGTACGCACATATGCGCTCACATACGTTTTGTGACAGAATTACATAGGAATGGTTATTGTAAATTTAATCTCGCAAAGCTAACAAACTTTTTTAACATTGAGCTTAATTTAGTTAAATCTTATGTAAATACGTAAATAGAAGCACACGCGATGATGCAAATTAAAATAGGAATCAACCAAAAATATGCGAGCACGCGTCCAATTGAAATGTGTAGGTTCATGCAGACACGTACGCACACACACCTATATATGCATACATACGTATGTGTATATATATATATATATATATATACATACATACATACATATATATATATATATATATATATATATATATATATATATATATATATATATATATATATATATATATATATATATATATATATATATATATATATATATATATATATATATATATATCGATTACACGTCTTAGATCAGGCGAAAAAACTCGTCTCCGATCGAACTAAAAGTCATTGATACTGATATTACTCAATTATTGTGGCTTATCACTACATTCCCTTGGATCAAACCGAAGACGAATTCAATGCCTGTTTTATGAATAAATATAGATAATGTAAGAAATATACACAGATATGCTAGGTCTATACACATGAAGTAGTAACTTAACTTACTTCAACATGTGCATCACCAAATACTTCGTATACTGTATCTATATATTCATAGACCAGGCAATCATTTCTTGTTCAGTTCGATCCAAGTTCGTATTGTTGATGAGCGGAAATAATAGGAAAATATCGGTATCACGCGCATTTGTTTCGAACGGAGATGGTATGTTCCGCCTGGTTTACGAATATGAGGTGTTTTAACATCCGGCATTATTAGTTTTCCTTAAGCATCATCGCGCGGCAAATACCGTATATAAATAAAGCTCATATATTTTGTATGTGCGATCGATAATATATATATATATATATATAATAATATATATATATATATATATATAATAATAATATTAGGGACTAATATATATATATATATATATATATACATATACAGAGAGAGAGCGAGCGAGAGAAAGAGAGATATAGATAGATAGATAGAGAGAGAGAGATTTTGCATGCATACACATATATGTATACATACATAAAAGCATACGTACTTACACACACACACACACATACATATATATATATATATATATATATATATATCCTATTATCAGAAGATCCTACTTGCGTAATTAATGTGCATGTGGCTGAGGACTCCATATACACGAATAACCTTAATGCATTCTCAGGGAGATTCAGCGTGACACAGAATATGACAAGACTGGCCCTTTGAAATACAGGTGCCAATCATTTTGCCAGCTGGATGATGTAAAATAAATCGACTTGGTGAAGGGCACTACACGCTGTTGAGTATCGAACTCACAAACATACGGCCACGAACCGTATTTCCCCTCACCACTGCACCACACGCTTTCACACACACAAGCACACAAACAAACACAGACACACGCACACATACAGAGGTACACACTCGCACACGCACATGCACACGTACGCATAACTTTATATCTATCTATCTATCTATCAATATATCTACCTATCTCTCTCTCTCTCACTATATATATATATATATATATATATATATTGCTTTGTGTCATAGATTCTGATTTGATAAACATTTTCACTCGGTTGCTGGCCAGTAATGCCAGAGCCTACTTTCGTAGCTGTTTCTGTTGCTTCATTTCCATTCATAAATTCTCGCAACATATATGCACTTTCAGTTCATCCATTGCAGGGGAGTGAAATTTAATATGATGTGCATGCCTTCACTTCCTACAGAGGAACGACAGATGAGGCCTTTAAAAAAAATCAAGCAAAACGGTAGTTAACGCTTCAGCTTTAAACCTTTGGAGTCGGGAATGCATCGTCACAATTTGCTACCCAATAACGCAAATTATTCATGACTCTACGCAATATATATATCTTAATAAAGTTGCGTGGAATGATATATAATTTATGCTGCTTAAGTATTGAATCACTTTTGGTGAAATCATTTCTGCGTTTGTTCATGGAAAATGATCTAATAAATTTTGGTTGATTGTATCCTTATTATAACAATGCAGTTGGATAAAACTATATTTACATCTCTATTTCTTAACGGAAATTACACAAAATTTTATTGAATAAGATAAATCGATGATATCTCGTATACATAAAAGAATATTCGCGTTTCTTGAATAATACTTCTTATTTGCTTTTATTGTATACATATTCTCAATTGTTGTAGTTGCGCACATCTTATGTTGGACAAATAAAGTGTATGATTGTATAAACTTTTCAATGCGGATATGTATTATAAAGATTTCTTCAGAATCATCCTAATGAAGTTATTGTATTATTAGAATAGAAAGATATTTCAATGCAAACGTTATTAGTGTGTACTTACACATTTTCTAAAACGAAACAAAAAAAAAAAATCAGAACTTAACATCAGGTTTCCAATAATTATTAGGGCTCTCATTATCAATGCGGCTGTAGATTATATTAAGCGGTCGAAGATATCTCTCCAAAAGACTTAATTCGTTAGTATTTCACTAAATCAGGTACTGCGCGCAATCGTTAAGATTTTGCAGTTGTAATGGATCGAGAGAACAACATTTATCATAATGGACTGTAATTGGAGACTTTACTTGCAACTAGTCCTTCGATTAATCGTTTCATTTCAATGATAAGCACTACTGGCTACACGTATTCTGCAACATGTGTATATTATTACGAAATATTATATACGCGTTAAAAATCGATCTGAATAAACATACGAGAAAATCAACGTAAAGTTTTGTGATGAAATTATACGATTCTTACAACTATAATATATCTACTCGCAACTGCTGGCTGATTAGTCTATTGTTTAGCGAAGGTCATTTGGTTGGTAACAATTGTACCAATTCAAGCGAATACGTATAGAACTCGTTTGGTGGTGATTAATGCTGTTTAAGTTAGGATATTGCACAACACATGAAAATGTGCTTCAATCTTTATGCGTTTAAGCAATGTAAATACAGGAAATTATATAATATGGATTATGACGAAAGGATATTATAAAGGTGAATAGAAATATAAAGAACATGTTTAACGTTGCTCCTATTAGATCAAAAGATATTGTCACCAAAATTGTCACACACTCACACACACACAAAAGCATATATATATATATATATATATATATATATATATATATATATATATATATATATATATATATATATATATATGCATATATATATATACGCACGCACACATATACATACACATACACACACATATATACATACATGTATATATACAAACACATATATGTATATTTATTATTTTCTTTTACTCTTTTACTTGTTTCAGTCGTTTGACTGTGGCCATGCTGGAGCACCGACTTTAGTCAAGCAAATTGACCTCAGGACGTATTCTTTATAAGCCTAGTACTTCTATTGTTTTGTTTTGCTGAACCGCTAGCTTACTGGGGCATAAATACTACATCATCGATTGTCAACGGATGATGGTGCTACATAGACACTCAAACATACATATACACATATATACACACACATATATATACATATATACATACACACACACACACACACATATATATATATATATATATATATATATATATATATATATATATATATATATATATATATATATATATATATATATAGTTATATACATATACATATATACATATATATATATACGTATACATATGCACGTATTTACAAACACACACACACACACACACACATAAATATATATATATATATATATATATATATATATATATATATATATATATATATATATAGAGAGAGAGAGAGAGAGAGAGAGAGAGAGAGAGAGAGAGAGAGAGAGAGAGACGCACACATATATACATATATGCATATATATATATATATATATAGAGAGAGAGAGAGAGAGAGAGGGGGAGAAAGGGAAAGAGGGACATTGACGGGTACGTGCCTAACGAAAGCTTGAAAACGTATGTATGTATATCACCGTCAATATAATCATCATCATTGTCGTCGTCGTCATCATCATAGTGGTTCTGTAGCATATTTCACATACCATGCTATGTTGAGTTCCTCTGCTCTAATGCTATGCTACCATCTAATCAGTCCTATCCTCCTCTTTTTCTTGGTACATACAATCTTCCTCTGTCAGTTTTTGGGTGGGGTATCTCATATCTAGTCAGGAACTTCTTTGTCTTTCGGTCTAAGCTGTTTAGTTCGTCTACTGTTCATGCGATTACTCCTGCTCCATATCTAAGGACTCAAACCGCCAAGGTGTTTGACTCCTTAGATATCTTATTCCGTCCGTTTAATTTCGATTTAAGGATCAGTCTCAGTCTGTGCAATTACTCCACCTTAAAATTTTCTGTCATTTCTTTCTCCGTGAATTTATCCATTTTCAATATCCCCAAGTACTTATAGCCTGTCTCTTCTAACTGCTTCATAACCTCCCCCAACATTATCGCTAGCCCGTCCATACTTCAAGACTAACACACCACACTATTTCAGTCCGAACTCCATTCTCATATCAGCACTGAAAGTATACATCGTATCAAAGTGGGAAACTGAGTCGGGATTCATCTTTACCATAAAGTTTGTGGTCATCCATGAGTAACAAGTGACTGACTTTTTGTTGGTGGCTTTTGAATACATACCCAACATTTTCTTTCCCCAGAATCAGTGTTAGTGGTATCATGCACAATACGAAGATCAATGGTCACAGGCAATCCTCTTGGATGATACCTCTCCTGATTTCTATTGTCCCTAAAGTCCTTCCATATGCTGTCAGTTTCGTCCTCCATTTCGCCATATTTTTCCAAGCAATCGCTCAACATTCAATGCAATACCAAATAGGTTCATACATTCTAGAATCCAAGAATGTGAGATCATATCATACACCTTAAGATAATCGATCCATGACATGTCTAAGTTTTCTTCCACTTGAAGTCTCTAAGTACAGGTTTGCCTACGTGGAGTTGATCCTTGTTACCTCCGCACGTACGCTTGCAGCCCTTCTGCTTATGTAGGAGGACTCCATTTCTATCCAGATATCCGTTCATTGAATCTGCGACTATTCCAGTCAATAATGTCCACATAAATGGCAAGGAGGATATCGACATGTAATTGTCTACCCTATTGCCTCTTTCGATGTTTTTCATGCACAGCAATATCCTAGCCATTGTCAACCACTTTGGTGTCACTTGGTCGGCATTTACTACTACTACTACTACTACTACTACTACTACTACTACTACTACTACTACTACTACTACTATGAATGACTTTCGGAGAGTTCTTAATTACTTGTTGTTCTTTACTTGAAAACAGGCAGTAAAAATTCACTAAACGTAGTGCCTTCTCCTGTGATTCAATGAGTCATTACTCTCCTTACAATGCGAGCTGTACCCAAAAAATGTCTTCGCGATCACTTCGTGCCTGACAGCAGCACCAATATTCTTAATATGATTTCAAAGTTAAAGTATTACACACACACGCACATATTATAGCTATATATATAATATACATATATGCACGCGTGTGTCAAATATTTTAGTGGAAACGATACCATTCTGCAAAGGGAACTAAGCGAACTATCGAACGCAGAATGCTATTTTGCATCTGTGTGAAGCAGATAGAAAATAAACATTAGAATTGTCTAAGTTAAGAAGAATACAACATATATTCCTCTCAGTGTAATTGGTAAACATTTGACAAAGCAAGTTTACGTAGAAAGTGGGGTTGTTTTTTTTTTTCGACACTTCAATGTTTTTCGACACTTCATATGTTTAGTAATATTAATACCCGTCGATACGTTTCATTAGTCGCAGCTTCCATATTCTCTGTTTCACAAAAGAACCAGTTACTAGACAAATATCTTTATACATAAATTTCAACAAAATCATATACATTTGAAAACATTTTTCGTAATTCCATGTAGGATTACAATTATCACTGCGACAATATACAACAAAAACTGAAATATTTTTTTCAGAATCTTGTGTTGAACTATAATCATGAGATCGTGCAGTTTCTCGAAGATACAGTGGCGTGCGTTTTATATTAACTTAATACAAGCTATAATAGATTCATGTCGTACAGTAATGCAAAGAATATTTATTTTGCATAGTCCTCTCGTGCAGTTAATAAAGAAGACTTTTATGTAAATATGTGAATTCACACATACACGCACACACACACGCGCACATACGGACACACACACACATGATTATATATGTCGGTAGACATCGCTCCTAATTTGGATTGGCTGTGGGTTGTCACGCCTGTCTATGACATTTAGATGTTTTATCACCCAGCTTCTTTGGGGAGTCGTTCCTAAGCGAAGACGGCGAACAAACAAGGCACATACATTGAGAATGTAAGATCGACAACATCAGTTTACAAAACAAGCACTGTTTTTAACTCATTTGCTGAATTTAATCTTACACGTGCATCGTAGCGGTACAGAAGCAGATATTATTTACACAATGTTGCTAGTGTCATAGAATGGCAAATTCAGTTCGTCTCCAACTCCATTCATGTACGTGATGTTGATAAGCCACAACTGCAACATCTTTGCCATCGAAAGTTACACAAATAAAAGAACTGGACGCCATTGCATAGTGCCAAGGACTCCAAATTTGCCATCAAGATGTAGGACAAGATACTGCAATAGCCTGGGCTTCAAAGGTCCACAGCTTTTCAATATCCTCCCGAAGGACCTGAGAGACCTGCATGCGGTGGATGTAGGTGTCTTCAAGACGAAGCTGGACCTCTTCCTGTCAGGTGTACCAGATGAACCAACTTCACGGCAGGAGGCGCAGATGAGAGCAGCTGCATCAAACTCTCGCATGCACCAAATGTCAATTCCTGAAGTAAAATTCGTGAAGTAAAATTGTGTACCAACACCAAATGGCGGTGCCCCAGCATGGCCACGGCTCATGAGCTGAAACTAGATAAAATGAAAAAATAAAATGAAATATATATATATATATATATATATATATATATATATATATATGTGTGTGTGTGTGTATGTATGTGTGTATATATATATATATATAGAGAGAGAGAGAGATATGTGTATGTGTGTATATATATATATATATATATATGTATATATATAAATAAATAGATATATACAAATAAATAGATATATATATATAAATAAATATATATATATATGTATAAATAAATACATATATAAATATATATATATATATATATAGGCGTGGGAGTGGCTGTGTGGTGGGTGGCTTTCTTGCCAACCACATGGTCCCGGGTTCAGTCCCACTGCTTGGCATCTTGGGCGGGTGTCTTTTGCTGTGGCCTCGGGCCGACCGGGGCCTTGTGGGTGGATTTGGTGGACGGACGCTGAGGGGGGCCGGTCGTATATGTGCATATATATATGTATGTGTGTGTGTTTGTGTGTCTGTGTTTGTCCCCCCAGCGTCGCTTAACAACCGGTGCTGGTGTGTTTGTGTCCCCGTGGCTTGTCGGTTCGGCAGGGGAGTCCTATGAAATGGGTGCTGGGCTTCTGGGGAGTGGGCCCTGGGGTCGATTTGTTCGACTGGGGGCGGTGCTCCAGCATGGCCACATTCGGGGGGCTGTGGCAGGTGAGGGAGTAAAAGAGTAATGACAGTAATATATATATGAATGGATATATGTATGTATATATATAAATAAAATATATATATAAATAAATGAATATATATATACATAAATAAATGAATATATATATATATATATATATATATATATATATATATATATATATATATATATATATATATATATATATATAAATAAATATATATATAAATAAATAAAATCATATATAAATATGAGAGCAGCTGCATCAAACTCTCTCACGCACCAAATGTCAATTCCTGAAGTAAAATTCGTGAAGTAAAATGGTGTAGCAACACTAAATGGCGGTGCCCCAGCATGGCCACAGCTCATGAGCTGTAACTGGATAAAATGAAAAAAAAATGAAACAAAAAAAAAATATATATATGTATATAATTTAGAGATAAACCGCGTATTAAAAAAAAATGAACAATGAAAAATGTCATTCCAGACATCTAGAGAACATATATACCACAAAATCCCTATTCCAGAAATCAATCCAGTATCCAGGAGCACATGTTGCGAGCCAAGTCAACGTTGGTGTTTACGTGGGAATTTCAGCTCAGATTGTTATCAAACAGTTACTCCAACGTCTCTGGTGGTGTTGCATGACACTAGGGAGTGACCCGAATGAAGAGCATATGGTTATTTCAGAATATCCTCTTTTCCAATGTGGATCAAATCAAACTTATCTTATTTAGAAGCATATTTTTTTTCTGCAATAGCAAACAGATCAGACTGAAGGCATGTTTTGTCTCCCTTACCGATTATGGCTTTTTGGAGTTTGGAATCATCTCCAAAGAGTTCCTATGTAGAACGTTTGATGATGTCATTGATTTAAATAATGAAGCAGTGGGCCCAGCATTGTACCTTGTGGGACAATACAACTGACTTTGGCTGAGCTGGATCATATTCCCTGAAGCACAATATTTTGGGTTCTGTTTGTCAGGACACACTTTATCAACTGCAGCAGCTTACCACGGACTCCAATGCTGGACAGTTTTTTCAGCAGGATTTTGTGGTCCACTCTGCCAAATGCCTTCCTGAAATCGAGGTATATAACGTTAGTGCTGGAGCCTTCTCCCAACACTTTTAAGATGTCATGAAAATAGTATAGAAGCTGCGACAGGCAGTCCCTCCCTTCACGCAAACCATGCTGGTTGGGACGCAGCAGATTCTTGTCTTCGAGTAATTGAGTTATTCGTGACCTCACCACCCTCTCAAATACTTTAATGATATGAATGGTGATTAAAATCGGACGGTTGTTTCCATTTTTGAAGACTGGAACGACAGACTGAGAATGAAAATGATAAGCAATGTAGCCTGCATCAAGTGAGTTTCTCTAGAGCTCAGCAAGAGGAGGTGCAATTATATGTCGACACATCTGCAGGACAGTGGCCGGAACTTATGTTAGGATATCAGGAACACGAAAAGTTATGTCAGATATATTTAGTTCAGGGTTCACATCACTGATACTATCCAGATCAACCGCATTAGCGTTACTGAAAACAGAGCAGCAATGTCTCTGCAGTATCTCGTACATGGCTTTTGCATATGGAGTGTTGTTCTCATCAACCACGGGACCAACAATGGAAACAGCGTATTTATGTCATTTTGCAAATGAAAAGAATACTTTGCGATTGATTTTTATTTTCTCAATGGCCCACTTTCTCCTCAGTTGCTCTTTGTTTATTAATGACGGTCATCATGCTTTTTTGCAGGCTGTGCTTTTCCGATTGGAATGATGCAATGACAGTCGAATGGGTGCGTTGCTGCTCGTAGTATTTAAGTTGGTTGATTTTCTTGTTAATTCTTTTCATTTTTCTGATCATTGCTCTTCTATTTCTAGGGATTCTGCACGTAGATTTTATATACTGATCTTAATGTAGTATGTTTTGCGTATATATTTGTTACAGTATCTAATAATGTCTGCCTGGATGTGTTTAAGTTGGTGAGGGTGTGTGCATGCGAGAAAGTCTAATGAACTTGATTGACCGCATCCCAGTTTGCGTTATGGAGTTCTATAGTGTTAAATGGATGGGCTGGAGAGATGTCATTGGGTTTGATGTTTGGATGGTAGAATTTCAAAGCGCAGAGAAACATGTCATGGTCTGAGAGTAGCGGTGTTTTTTCCACTGCAATATTGGGGAGAGTGTCAAAATGGTTACTGAACATAAGGTCCAAACTGTTTTTGTGACATCCTGTTGTTTCGAGAACAAGTTGGATCAGGAAGCACTCATCAATGAAATCAAAAAAAAAGAACACTTCGATTGCTTCTTTATCAGGGATTGAAGTGAAGAAACCTGATTTCAAGCGGTTTGTAGACCACTCAATACTGGAAAGGTGGACGTTCCCCATCATTAATATGCTGTCAGCATTAAATTGATGGATGAAACACTTAACAATCCTGGGGCATTCCCTGAAGCGTAGAAAAAAAGTTAGGGTGGCCTATAGAGCCCAACTACTATTAAATTGATGGTTTTACTATTCTTATAAACTGCTTCACATTAACGGGTGGTAAATACGTCCATTGATTCAGTCGAAAAAGAATCGTGCACGAAAATGGTGGTCCCACCCTTTCTTCTACCGACATAATCTGCAAGGATGGCTGCTAAATCATTCACTCTCGCAAACGCTTCCAAGTGGAGGCTATTGAGATGGGTCTCTGCGAGGACGAAGAAAGAAATATGATGTGAATGGTCATTAACTCAGTCCTCAATGAAGTGGATCTTCCATTTTTGAGCATTGGTGGAAGGGATGATGCCTCGAGCATTGAGCAAACATGTTGAGGCGATAGTGGTGACTGATTTTAACTGTTTAGGTGATTTGCATGTTAATGGCAGCAATGGGAGTTTGTGCAATAAGGCGATGGTGGAGGGTAGCATTGTGTGATGGCTTTATGTTCTTGTGTCTCTCTTTTTGCCAGATTCATTATGGCTAAAAATGAGTTCTATTTGGAGAACTGAAAATGTTTCTGGTTGTGGGATTTGTATTGGTTTGAGGTCCGTTTATATTTTTATTTGGGCGATTTTTCATTTGGGCGATTCTGTGTAGCAATGAATGTTTTTTTTTAAATTTATGTAGTATTTGTTGAAGGTGGTTGTGCTGGTGGTAGTTGTGGCGTTGTTTTAGATTGTGCATTTTGGTGGTATCTATCTATCTATCTATCTATCTATCTATCTATCTATCTATCTATCTATCAATCTAGGAGTGGCTGTGTGGTAAGTAGCTTGCTTACCAACCACATGGTCCCGGGTTCAGTCCCACTGCTTGGCATCTTGGGCAAGTGTCTTCTACTATAGCCTCGGGCCGACCAAAGCCTTGTGAGTGGATTTGGTAGACGTAAACTGAAAGAAGCCTGTCGTATATGTGTATATATATATATGTATGTGTGCATGTGTTTGTATGTCTGGGTTTGTGCTCCCAACATCGCTTGACCACCGATACTGGTGTGTTTATGTCCCCGTAACTTAGCGGTTCGGAAAAAGAGACCGGTAGAATAAGTACTAGGCTTCCAAAGAATAAGTCCTGGGGTCGATTTGCTCGACAAAAGGCGGTGATCCAGCATGGCCACAATCAAAACACTGAAACAGGTAAAAGAGTAAAAGAGTAAAATATATATATATATATATATATATATATATATATATACAACCTCAGATACCCTCACACACCAAGCATGTATATATATATATATATATATATATATATATATATATATATATATATATATATATATATACATACAGAGAGAGAGGGAGAGATAGAGGGAGATAGAGATAGGGAGAGAGGGAGAGATAGAGGGAGAGAGAGAGAGAGGGAGAGAGGGAGAGAGAGAGTGTGTGTACAATACTGTGACATTTCATACTTCAGCAAAATCATTGTTTATACGACCCTTTGTTATATACCACCCAATAAGCAGGACGAAAAATGTATGCTCACGTTTACTGCAAAATATTTGTTGCATGACTATATTACGTAACAATATTATTGCCTGCATTGAGGTTTCTACAAAAAGTGATAGAACTGCTTTGAGAAATAGCACGATCTCATGATTGTAGTTTAACATATCGTTGTTTTACATTATTTGTGTGTGTTGGAGATATCTACTGTAGTGACGTTTGTATTTACTGAGGATGCTCGGAAGTATTTCTAGAAGCGTAAAAAAATGCCGATAGGCATACTCTGGTTACCGAAAAATATGCAACGCACATTAAGTCGAATAAGAAGACATAGAATCTTAAATATCAAATTTATTGCTGTAAAATGACATACCTATATATAAATATATATACACACGTATATGCATATTTATATATTTGTATACAGATATTAATAATAGGAATATATATCTACAAACACACATATATATAAATATATATATATATATATATATATATATATATATATATATATATATATATATATATATATATATATATATATATATATCAAATATAATCATATCCATATATATACATGCATATTTATTTACATACTTCCTTGGGTGTGGGTGTTGGTGTGTATGAGTGTGTAGGTAAGTATGTGTGTGTGAATGCATGTATACACAGAAATAATAATGATGATGATGATGATGATGATAAGAAGAAGTGAGGATAATATTTATAAATCGCTTACGCATTTCTTCCACTTTACCAAAATATATTTTAAGTGTATCATCAAAAAGAAAAAAAAAGAAAAAAAAGAAAAAAGAAAACATACATATGCGTAAAAAGAAATAAGCTGAAAAGATGCACTTTCCATATAGACATTATTTTTTATGCATGTGTATTAAGGGAAGTTGACAAGCTTGAAGTAAAATTTGTATTTATATGTTTCTCTTTTTCACAAGAGCCTTCCTTTAAATCTTTAAAAATTATGGATGACAATTATATACATTTTAATATATATACATATATATATATATATATATATATATATATATATATATATATATATATATATATATATATATATATATATATATATATATATATATATATATATATATATATATATATATATATATATATATATATATATATATATATCAATTATACATATACGTATATGTATACATATATATATATATATTATGTATATGTATGTATTTAGGTATACACATGTATATATGTTATCATACACACACACACACACACACACACACACACATACACACACACACACACACATTATTTTCAGTTAAGAACGTAGTAGAGTATAGTATTAAGTTTTTCCACCTTCAGATTTTACCCCTGCTCTCCATTAGTAGTATTATACATACTTCCAGATTTGCGTTTGTGTTTCTGAAGTGTGTGAATACATAATTGGAAAAGTTGGAATCAACAACTATTACGGTTGATCATTGATACTCCTTCTTGATTCCAACTTTCTCAATTATCTATAAGCTTTTCGTCTACTTGTTAGACGGAAACTAAAAGTGCCCAGCGTTTATATATGTGTGTGTGTGTGTGTGTGTGTGTGTGTGTGTGTGTGTGTATCTATGTGTGTGTATCTGTGTGTGTAATGTTGTGGGAGTGTATATCTTTGTGTGTGCGTGCGTGTGTGTGTTTGTTTGCGTGAGCATGTGTGCGCGTGCGTGTTGTCGAATTTAATTCCCCGTAATTCAGCAGTTTGGCAAAAGAGGTGG
Organism: Octopus bimaculoides; assembly: GCF_046866305.1. Lineage (NCBI taxonomy): Eukaryota > Metazoa > Mollusca > Cephalopoda > Octopoda > Octopodidae > Octopus > Octopus bimaculoides. Next base: position 68,997,897 of record NC_142928.1, read on the forward strand.
ATAGAATAAGTACAAGGCTTTTTTTTTTTAATGCGATTCATTCGACTAAAGTGAATAAATAAAAGTAAAAGAATGTTAATAATTGAAATAAGAAGGCGTATAACATTGATATGAGAAGCGCGAATCATCTAGTTGTTCTAGAATATAGAATATACTTATATTATTCTCGAATAAATGTTGAATAAATTACAAACACTAGGAATATAATAAAAAAAGTTAGAAATATAATTGTTTTAATACTACATTAGAGAGTATTGAGTACATAAATGTTTAAAAAATAGAATGTCAATATCAAATTTACGATATAGGAATTTGTAGGGGCCGGTGCAAACTTAGTAACATAACTGCACGATAAAAGGAAAAGTGGGCTTCTCTCACCAAGATATCCCACGAAGAAAAAGTAAGCTTTCAGAAATAAGTTGGAAATTAAGAATCAAAATGAAATGCTACAATGCTGGTCAAAATGTGAAAAGCCCAGTGAGTGAATATATTTGGAAATATAATCATGTTCTGGTTAGATGGGTAAAATTAAAACCTGAGATTGAACAATAATTTTATCGGGGCAGAAAATTAGAACGTTCCAAATAGAAAATATTAAAATCAACTAGGTTAGCAAAATATACTAACTGCAGAATATCCTTTTGGAAAGAGACATTTGACGCATTGTATCTTGCTACCTGCTTTTTCGAATAATGATCTTTTATACATACTTTAAATAAGTAGATATTCAATATGTTGAGCCATGTCAGAATTTTCGTGAAGCTAGAATATATGAATTAGGACCAATTATGAAACGCTCAGCTCGATTCGAAATCATGACGTTTCATATTCGAGCTCAGTCGTAGCCTCTATAAAAAGTGTTGTGGTTGTTGTTGTAGCTGGAACTACAACAACAACAACAACAACAACAACTACTACTACTACTAATAATAATAATAATAATAATAATAACAATAATAGCTATGCGAAGAGTCTCGTAACAATAATAATAATAATGAGCAGCTAAATCCATGTATGCAGACATTGTTAACTTTATTCAGCATCGTCATCGCCGTAAGCTGAAGCCTTTATAAAAGAATTAAGTTGGTAATTGTTGAAGAAAGTGTGGAAGTTGTATTTAATGATAGGAGACAGGAGTGCTGAAGAAAATAAAAGGAAAATACGGCAAAATTCGGTCTGTCTCTACTTCAAGAACTGAAACATGCAACTGTTCGCGAAATTATAAGTTTTGTTTGGTATTAATTCATGTTGTGGGTCCATTTTCCTTAATTAAACGATTACTGTTTCAATTTAATTTAGAAATCCGAAAAACAAGGCGTCGCTATATTCTCATGCTAATTACTACTGTCTTCTATACAGTTCATCTGACATCTAACACGGCTATCATATAATTATAGCCATCTCAACTGTGATGGTAGAGTAATCACAGATTTGAACATTATAATTATGATAACCAGAATATTGCTTTCTTCTAAATTCAAGGCACGTTAGTATGAGTTTTTACTTGTCAATGTCGTATTATTGTTCAACTAAATTAATAAAATATCGTTAATAGACGCTGCATCCGTAGCTATAGCCTTTCCAAGTTGTAGCTAATTAAAACTCAAGGAAGCAACGCTGAGACATACGTCGAGTGTTTGGAAGAGATACGAAGCTCAATTATTATTTTTTTTTTATTCCCAATATGTTATGGAATGAGATATATGATACAGAAAGAAGTAAAGCAATCTAGATGCTTAATTCTGTTTGAAAGATATTGAAAGCTTGATGAATTTATAAATACATGCATGCATATATATATATATATATATATATATATATATATATATATATATATACAATCATACATACGTACACATAGACACACACACACACATACACACACACACACACACACACACACACACACACACACACACTCATATATACAGTATGCTATACTTTGAAAAATTGTGCAGGGGGACAATATCCCACAATGAAATTACAACAACTACGCTGCTTCCAACACTTGAGATACGTGATTGATCTTTAGAAGAAACCCATACCATAGACATTAAATCCTCATTACCAGAAATATCCACAGGAATAGTGATATAGACAGGCTCTACCTAAGAAGGGATAAAGGAAATACAGATTTCACAACAGCGTAGACAGCCTTCGAATGTCTTAAAGTCTCACTCAGACAGCACTTGCTAAACGAAAGCATCAGAAATAATAGGTCAACTTCGAAGTGAAAAGTGAAAAGAGCACTCGCGTTCTGGTGATTCCAAAATAGCAGGACTAACATTTCTCTAAAGAACTTGCATGTGTAAAAAAAATAATAAATGAGAAACGTTCAGTATAACTAAAAGCGCCATGCTTCCCAAAGTCCTGAAGACAATATTGATATGAATCGGAGCCTCTTTTGAACTAGTTAGCGTTACTTCACTTCGAAGACTACGCATTTCTTATCTAAAAGCAGGAGATTTCTATTAAAAAAAACAAAAAAACAAAGAGTGTGTGAAACCCTTGGAGTTTTAAAATGCAACTGAAAATGTTGTTTATGACATATTTCTATAAAAGATATCACACGTGTGATTAGCTACAGCGCAAAATGTCGTCAAGCTGCTATCGTTTCTGTGATTTACACACCATTCACAGTTTAAAAAGTCAAGCTTATGCAAGAAAGCAGAAAATATATGACTTTCAAAATTGGCAACGCAGTTGTAGGGCAGCGGCATAGTTCTTGTTATATTATGTGTTTTAATATGAAGAAGAAATTATTACATACCTTTTGCGGAATTTTACTCTGATTCATATCTGTTAATAGTTTGAAAGTGTCTTACCTGTATAAAAATAAATGTAAAAATCATTTAGAATGAGCCACATGCATTTATATGTAAGTATAAGTATACACGGACGCGCGCAAGCACACACACACGTATACGCGCTCACATTCAGACTATATTATATATTATTGCTGTTGCTCCTGTTGTTATGTGCTGGATGTTCGCCCCTGGTTGAAAAATGATAGCTGCTTTTGGTAGGAAGAGGTTGGAGATTTAAATGACGGCCTCTGCTTCACTGCGTACATAGACTACGCTATTTGTGGGCCCTCAAGTATCTCTCACTAAGGGAAAAAATATCAGTTTATCGCAAATTATACTCCAGATCACGACAATAACAAAAATCCCAACCAGTGAAATCTTTGAATTTCTTGAAAGGGATATAATGCAGTTGAAGTGCGAATTATTCTCAGCTCAACTCAGGCAGCAATAGCTTATCTATGCACTAGCTGTGGAGGACAAACTGGGAAAGTTTAGAAGAATGGCATCAACAATGACAAAATAGAAGTAAAGAAAAACGAGAAATATCAACAATTACAACATATGTAACAAAAAAGCTGGAAGCATGACAACAATAATAATATTTGAATGAACAAGGATGTGTCAAACAAAGAATGTCACAGAGAAGGCATCATTGGTACAGACACCACCACTACAAAACCACCGCAAGAATAAAGGATATCAAGAATAAAGGTAGTAACGACGACGAATGTAACACAATTAGCAACAGCAGTAACACAACAAATGTAATGGCAAAAACCAATGACATACGCAGGACGCAGACCAATAGCATGAAACACAGTGGTTATAGCAAGGATTCCTATTCTGGAATAGTCTCCTAAAGGGAATAATACAATGTTTCCTCAGAAGATAAATGGGCAGGATTATATCACGCTGCTCAGTTTAAGTACGAAACTCACTCTCTATCTAAACTACCTGCAACTGTTAGACATATGCTTATAAGTTTCTACGTGAACTTAAGATGTTGCCTCCGCACAGACGCTGAAGCTCATCTAGAAACTTCCTTCAGGGTATATGTGAAGATGTGCAATATATATGTAAGGCTAGGCGCTTTCTCTTGTGTCGAGGTAGAATACTTTTGTTTCCGTACAAAATGGTGCGAGAATGTAATATTTCCAATTTTCCTATTATAGAATCAATGGAAAATTCACTTCTGTTAGATTGCCACGCCGGTAAAATTGCTTAGCGTCGCTTTGTCCGTCTTTATCTTTAGAGATAAAATTATGCCGAGTTTAAATTTGCATTTCACCCCAAAGTAGATAAAAGTAGTACCAGTTCAGCACTAGCGTTGATATAATCAACTTACCCATAACACAAAATTGTTTGCATCCTACCTAAATTTGAAACAAACATATATATGTCAAAGCATAATTACTCCTGATTTAAGGTTTGGTTAACGTTTCACTTCAGATTGCTTGCATCTCCGAGAAGCAAACTCAAAAAGTTCGTATTTTCTAGCGTCAGTTACTTTTCTGACTAACAAAATTGATATTTGTAAAGGCGCATCCTAGTTGAGTATATTGTTGTTTGAAAAGGTTTTTCAAATAATTTCTGACATATTTATATAGACTATAAAATTGTATTAATTAATTTTTCACAACTTATGTTGAATAAAATTATAATTTACTGATCATTCTTTTGTTTTACCCAGACAGAAACTTTTCAGTACAGCCTTGTACAAGTGAATATAAACATATTCACGTAAGTACTTATCTATATATAATGTTGGCTCATTTTCGTCTAAGTATTATCTTCCTTTCAACCTCCTTTCAACAGTTACAACAGCGAAGGAACTTTACGTCATTTTCACTGAACTAAAATGTATAATTTTAACGTTCATATTTGAATTCTTCGCGTTTCAATTTTTCTCTGTGCTTTTCTCATTCCCAAAGTTGATGGACATACTGCGGTACGTAAAACTGAATCAGAAAATCTCTAGTAAGAATTTTTATTTTGTTTTTTATTTATGTACCCGAAGAGACCCAGAACGGGTCGAAATATGTTTCGGACTAAATAAAATATTTTACTCATTCCATCCATCTATTTTATTAATACTGTTATATATATATATATATATATATATATATATATATATATATATATATATATATATATATATATATATATATATATATATATATATATATATATATATATATATATATATATATATATATATATATAGATATATATTTATATATATATATATATATATATATATATATATATATATATATATATATATATATATATATATATATATATATATATATATATATGAGGTAAACAAGGGTATATATAAAGAGTAAAGGTCTATCCAGAGTCATAAATTATATCGGAATTTTAGGTGGAAAGAAAAATTGTTAGTACGCACACATACGTGTAATGTTTTCCCCGAAATGCCAAGCTTTACATGTTATGCGTGTCAGTATTTATGTATACGAGCAGATCATTTTTCTAGATTTCAGATTCCGATACAATTTTTATATACAAATTCTGAGATGTTTTTGTAGAAAATTTCTTGCAAATATATCTATTTTTCTGAAACATTTGTGGAAACAAATCAGACTCATGTGAATTTTCCGAAAATCCTCTTCCCATTCACGGAAAAAATATTTTCACCACAAATATCGATCTATTCTAATTCTACTCCTTCTGAAGGGCATTTATTGAAAATTCTGTAAAAAAAACATCCATTTCTCTTGGAGTTATGAGGAGGTACACATGTGTGGTAATGCCATGAAATGAAATATGTTTTCTTGGTACAAAGCCGGCGAAAAGAAAAAATAAAGTTTAAAATGTAGAATTGAAAGCAAACCGCTATAAGGTGAAATATTGCAAAGCAATATACTAGAATGTATATTTGATATTAAAAACAATGACGAATATTTGAATAATATTAACTGGAAAGAAGACAAGGAAACACAAGCAGTAACAGAAGATATTCTAACATGCAACATTTGCCCAAGTAGAAATTCAGATGAAAGGTTACATTTCTTACTGCATGGACATAAACTGTAATTCGGTCATCGACCCGGACCATTATAACATTGCGCATGCCGAATCAGAAGTCCATAAATACTACGTATTTCACCCTTATAAGACGGGAAAAAAGTTAAGCTAAATGACCTGCTAACAATAAACACTGTCACTTTTAATGCTAAATAAATAATTGGTTTGGGAATACGACAACATTTTATGAACAAACTTTGAAAGCATCGAATGTGTTTGGTATTTTTACAAACAAGAAAGTACATTTCGATCGCAAAACAGCAGAACTGTAACTGTCAAACCAATAGAATAGTAGCCGTCTGCTGGCAACAATTTTTTTCCCGTTTTCTAAGGCTTAAAATATCGAATCTTGCTGCTGTTTTCACCTCCATACTGCGTTCAAAATTTAGTTTCTTGTCTGTAAAAGAGCAAACACATTTGCTGCTTCCAAAGTTTGTTTTTAATATACATATGTCTCTCATTCACTTAAGTTGTTTCTGCTTTTAAGAACCTGCACACAGAGGAGATTACTTGTGCAATATATAGGTATATCGGAGCCACGAAAAGGATGTATATGTTTATTTCGGAAAAAAATTAGGTGGACATCGTTTACTAAAGGAGAAAAAGGCTAAGTTAATGAAATCAATATAATAATTCCTGTTACCTTGTCATCCACAATATAATATTACGCTTTGTACTTGACTAATTCTTTATCTTATAGCATATACGTATTGAGTTCTAAAAGCTATTTTTTTAGAATAGCTATGCCAGTGCAAAATCGTAGTACACACGTTCATATACAAACACACATGCGTAAACACATAAATGCACACTGATACACATATTTATTTTCACACACATATTTATATTCAGAGAGAGTGAGAGAGGAAGAACAGTAGAGATGCACATGAATGTACAAGTATCTGAATACACGTGATGGCATGCTTAGGAGCTTATTTACATGCATGTATGCATCATTAGTTTAGAAATTTTAGTCGAGTAAATAATTATATTTATTTACGTAGGAAGTAAAAAAGAAGAAAAAAAGAATTATCCATCGCAGGTGCACCTAGAATTGTTTCATCTTTGGTTAGCATTTCTAGATATATAACTTACACTAACAATGTAGTAATTGCAACACTGTTAAGTGCAACAACAATATTTGCAAGAGGTATTATAATGAGGAAAGTTAGGTTATAGGTGGGGAAAGTAAGACAAGTGTACCATTGATGTCATGATTATAATGCAGAATGTTAACCGAAATAACCTATCAGAGCAAAACATATTAAAGGATTCTCCGAGAATACCAAAAAATGTAATAAAGTATTACATATCAATACAAATTTCAAATTATATGAATATTGAAAAGGGAAGAGAATAATCTATCTATCAATGAATCTATCTATCTATCTATCTATCTATCTATCTATCTATCTATTTATCTATCTATCTATCTATCTATTTATCTATCTATCTACATGGATATTAATATAACTATATATGTATATGTGTATACATCTACTGATGTATACCGGGCACAACTACACACACACGCGCGCGCGCAACATGTGTGTGTTTGTATGTATTATGCATGTGTTGAGGCATACATACGCACATATATACAGAAACAGAGTCACACTCGCAGAATGATGAAGGGATTGTGAAACAGTTTGCATAGTCTCTGAAATTAATTCTGATTTTTGTGGAAGGAGAATCAGATTTTAGTGCAACTCGGAAAAAGTCATGAGTTCAGAATACAGAAATGACAGAAATACTGGTAGTTACTAGACGTAAATAAAAAGAGTGGTGAACAAAAGGGATGTATGAGAGAGGTATAATCTTAATTAATATAATAAATTCAGAAGATGGCCAGCTAGATGAATCATTAACACGACAACAAAGTGATACGTTCTGAGTTCAAATTCCTCCGAGGTACTTTAACTTTCAACCGTCAGGTTCAATGAAATAATTACCAGTTGGACACTGGAGTCCATGTAATCGACATACTCCTGCATCCAAAATTGCTAGTCTTGTGCCAGAATTTGAAACCAATTTAATGCAATCAAAATGCTGCAGAATCTTTAATGTTCCAGGTCAAATGCTTAGGTGCGTTTAACCCATCCTTACGCTCTGAGTTGAAATTCTCCTGAGATCAATTTTGCGTTTTAGCCATTCGAGGATCCAGAGAAGAGATTCCAGCTGAACACTTGGGTCCATGAACACGAGTTACCCACTCCCCCTAAAGTGCTGGTCTGGTGTCATAATTTAAAACCAATATAATACAACCGAAAATAAAAGCGAGCAAACAGAGTCTTCAGCACACCGGGCAAACTGCTGAACTGCATTTCGTCCATTTATACGTTCTGAGATTAATGTCCACCGTGGTCGACTTTCAGGGTTGATAAAATAGGCACGAATTACAATCAACTTGACACCTATTCCGAAACTGCTGGCCTCGTGCCTAAATTTGAAATGAATATAATACAATCGAATGAAAATAAAATTTAGTAAGTTTTGATAAATAAAATGTAATATATTTATGATTCTGTAAAAATAATGTCTATTTACATATGAATAATATATTTCTATACATAAATATAGGCATAGATATTATTTACATTATTTACATTTGACGGATATTTGTCCTCATCTTGTTTGTTGTTAACACATCGTTTCGGCTGATATACCCTCCAGATTTCATCAGGTGTCTTGGGGAAATTTCGAACCTGGGTTCTCATTCCTAAGGTATTTTTCGATATTATTATTGTTATTATTATTATTATTATTATTATTATTATTATTATTATTATTATTATTATTATTATTATTATTATTATGCAGGTTACTGCCTGGAATAGAGCGCGAAATCTTGGTGCTAATAGCCCGCGCGGTTAAGAGCGCGAGCTACTAACCCCAAGATTCCGAGTTCGATTCCAGGCAGTGACCTGAATAATAATAATAATAATAATAATAATAATAATAATAATAATAATAAAAATAATAATAATGATTTGTGTTAACAACATCCATGAAATGTAGATAATGTACATAATTCCTTATCTCTTAAATATAGAACTGAATAGACATAGAAATATGTACACGCAGAGAGACGTATATTCGTCCATAATATTAAATGAGCTTCATTCAGTATATATGTTACGATATAGATATATGGACACGGACAGAGAGAGAGAGAGAGAGAGAGAGAGAGAGAGAAAGAGAGAGAGAGAGAGAGTGAGAGAGAGAGAGTGAGAGAGAGAGTAAAGAGACAATGTGAGTCACAATCAAACATACCTACATGCATAGATACATTCATACTTACATACGTAAATGCATTACGAACGGCTTGAACTCTCTGAACAGGAACGTGTATAAAACTCAAAGAAAAATCATTTATACAAACATACATGCGTACATACATTCGTAAATATACATACAAAAATGTGTACATTTATTTGTATGAATGTGTTCGTCGGTCCTCGTGTGTGTGCGCCTATTAATCAGCTCAAAATCAGTAACTAAGGGTTGTTTCTTTTTTGATGAATGGATAAAAAGTTCAGACAGAGAGATGAGGCATGAGGGAAAATATAAGAGTATGAGACAAATCATAATACATAAAAATAGGATAATCAAAAAGAAGTGGTCTTAAACTATATTAGAGAGACGATTAGAGAGAGAGAGAGAGAGAGAGAGAGAGAGAGAGAGAGAGAGAAATACAGAGAGAGAGATAGAGAGAGAGAGAGAGAGAGAAAGAGAGAGAGAGACACAGAACATGCTGACGATATAAAAAGAAGTTATAGTTCGAGAGAGAGGAGAAAGATTTCAGACAATTAAATACACCCGCATTCAGAAATAGAAATTCAGAAGAAGCGATAAACACAGAAACATATTCATGAGACAGGAATTCAGAGAAGATGAGATAGGCTGCAAGAATGCAGTGCTGAATGAGGTAGTTTAATTGACTACCTTACTCAGGATGAACTTGCAAAAGAGGAAGAGAGTCGTGGGACGCTGGAATCCTGTAAAGATTCATGTGAAAAATAACGATTTAAATTGGGAAAACTGGAAAGAAAAGAAAATTATGAATTAAGGAGAAAAAAATAAAATGAAACAGAAATCAACGGAAGATATTAGAAAATGGAATGTAAGGAAGAAATAATGAAGTAGAGAGGTAGTAGTCGATGAAAGCATGCGGTTAAGATGGTTTGAAGAAAGTGGACTATTGAAGAAGAGTTCGTTTGAAGGAATATAGAAAGATGTTCGAATAATGGAGAAAATATATGAAAAATAAAATTAACAACATTACTTGAAGAAATAACAAATAATGAATGAAAAATATTTAAAAAATCAGCACATTTAACAGAAAAAAAAATGCAAGAGATAAAAAAAAATACCAATGACATGGGGAGGAAAAGAAAGAACAATATAAGGGTGGCTTTTATTTATGAAAACTAATAAACAATAACATAAAAATAAAACAAACCGGGAAGGGGAGAGCAAACATGAGATACTGAATAACGTATTTGAATACAGGTTGGAAGAGAGGAGGAAGAGAGATGCAGAGAGAAAGATGAATGATGATGATGATGAAGATGATGATGATGATGATGATGATTACGACGACGACGACGACGATGATGATGACGACGACAACAATGATGGTATGATGACGATGACGAGAAGGTTGATGGCATGATGATGATTATATAATGATGATGATGATGATGATGATAATATTAATAATAGTAATAATAATAATAATAATAATAATAATAGTAATAATAATACCAATAACAGCAACATCAACATCTACTCAACAACAACAACAATAAAACAATTAATAGAAATGTGTTTTAAAAAGATGAATAATGGATGGATGGGTGAGGCGGATCAGGGCTAAAACTGATTATTGAAAACGACTAATTAAAGCAAAATGCATATAAAAATATTCTGACCTAATCAAGCAGAACATGTTACAACTTTGTGGCTAATGAAATGAAGCCTTGATCTTTATCGATCGAAGCTCCAGGCAAAAAAGACTAGAGCCAGGAGAATGGTTTGCTGTTTTCTTTTTATCATTTTTGTTTTCTTACTGTTTACTCTGCCATGTTGTTTGCTTTAGGTATTTTTTCTTGCTGATATCAAATGTATTTTTTCATTGTATTTTTCTCTTCGATATCTATTTTTCAACTAACATGTTTTGTTGTGCTTGTATTCCATTTTCATCATTATTCATCCGTTTACTTTGCAAGTATTATTTTAGCTGGCATGTGGGAATATTTATCGATGAAAATAATATTCTTCTATATATGTTAGTACAATATTTTAACAATAATAGTATTCCCTTCAACGCAGGCGTTCTTATAAAATATGAAAATTACAATACGTATAAGAAAAGTAGAAAACAATCGGAGCGATGAACGATGCTATATCAATTAGCTGCCAACATCAAATATGTTCAGACAAAATTGTTAGGTGTAATAAATATTGGCTATCCAAAGTTATCTTAGGCACGCCATTGATTTTTAAATTCCTGAATGTTCCCTGAACCTATTTTTATGTTTAACCCTAAAAGCTGAAGTTAAAAACAGAATAATTAATAATAAGCATAAAACTTGCAGATGAAAATTAGGAATAATCATAAAAGACTATGAAGAATTTCTATGATCTATGAATCTGTTAACGTAGGGAAAAATATGGATTTCCGTTTATATTTTATCTTAATTTGGAATTCGATGCCGGTCAAACCGACAATTCTCTGAAGTACAAGATTACGTAGAGAAGTGAATGTAAAAAAACATTAGTGTGATTTAGCTCGCTCATGCATTCATAAACATGCAGCCATACACATATACATATACATAAACATACATATTAATATAGATTAATGCATGCATGTATACATTCATACATACATACATACATGCATACATACATACATGCATGCATACAGAGCGAGAGATTATATAAATAAAAATATCACAGGTATATTGAAATATTTAATTTGTGCAAAAAGTTTAATGGTTAGAAATATATCG